>NW_024742596.1:0-18938 GCF_018991925.1 Homarus americanus
ATCGGTATGCTTCGTTCGGTTACGCTGTTGCTGGCGTCTACCAACTTACTAGTGTTAAGTGAGTGGCGTCTATAACTTACTAGTGAGCGGCGTCTGTAACTACTGGTGTTTAGTGAGGCGGCGTCTGCAACTACTAGTGAGCGGCGTCTATAACACTAGTGAGCGGCGTCTATAACTAGTGAGCGGCGTCTATAACACTAAGTGAGCAGCGTGGCGTTACTAGTGTTAGTGAGCGGCGTCTATAACTTTACTGGTGAGCGGCGTCTATAACTTACTAGTGTTAAGTGAGCGTCTATAACTTACTAGTGAGCGGCGTCTATAACACTGGTGGGCGGCGTCTATAACACTGGTGGAGGTTTGGCGTCTATAACACTAGTGAGCGGCGTCTATAACTTACTAGTGAGCGGCGTCTATAACTTACTAGTGAGCGGCGTCTATAACACGAGTGAGCGGCGTCTATAACTTTACTGGTGAGCGGCGTCTATGAACAGTGGTGAGCGGCGTCTATAACTTACTAGTGATAGCGTCTATCTTGCTGGAGGCGGCGTCTATAACTACTAGTGAGCGGCGTCTATAATTTACTGGTGTTGTGGGGGTTTTGTGTTGTGGTGGGTTTTGGTGGGTTTTGGTGGGGTTTTTGTGTTAGTGAGCGGCGTCTATAACTTACTAGTGGGCGGCGTCTATAGCAGTAGTGAGCGGCGTCTATAACTTACTAGTGAGCGGCGTCTATAACTTACTAGTGAGCGGCGTCTTGCTTACTAGTGAGCGGCGTCTATAACTTACTAGTGAGGCGGCGTCTATAACACTGGTGGGCGGCGTCTATAACTTACTAGTGGGGGTGTGTGTGGGTTGTGTGGGGGTTTGTGGGGTTTTTTGAGGCGGCGTCTATAACACTGGTGAGCGGCGTCTATTAACTTACTAGTGAGCTGGCGTCTATAACTTACTAGTGAGCGGCGTCTATAACTTACTAGTAGGCGCGTCTATAGCAATAGTGAGGCGTCTATATTACTAGTGAGCGGCGTCGTCTGCGGTGTTGGTTGTTAGGAGTCTTTTATTACTTACTATATAGGGGTCTTTACTGGTGAGGGCGTGTTGGCTTCTAGTGAGCGTCGTCTATGTGTTGTGTGGGGGGTGTGTAGCTTGTGGTGTGTGTGAGGTGGGGTGGTGTGTGGGGTTAGGGGTGGGGTGTGTGTGTTTGTGGTGGGGGGGGTGTGTGTGTGTGTGTAGTGGGGTGTATGTTTGTGTGTGTGTGTGTTGGTGTGGGGTGTTTGTGTGTTGTTGTTGGTTGTGTGTGTGTTGTTGGGGTGTGTTGGGGGTGGGGTGTGTGTGTGTGTGTGTGGGGGGGGTGGGGTGTGTGTGTGTGTGTGGGGGGGTTGTGTGTGTGTGTGTGTGTGTGTGTGTGATTTGGGCGGTGGCAAGTGGGGGGTGACTGTGTGGAATGGTCTTAAAAACAGGGGGTGGGGTGGTTAGCTGTGGCTGTGGGGGGGGTGCTTGGTTGCTGTATCGGGGTCTCTGGGGGTGATTGTGGGGGGAGAAGGCCTCCCCCCCCTCGGAGATGAATGATGTGAGCCATTAAATATATTGGTTATGGATTCGTCGTGCCATTAACATCAAGAAGGATGACCCATTCGCTGATTAGGAGTTGTCTGGTGATTAGGGATTGAACTGGTGATTAGGGGCTGTACTTGTGATTGGGGGTTGTACTGGTGATTGGGGTTGAACTGGTGATTAGGGGCTGTACTGGTGATTAGGGGTTGAACTGGTGATAGGGGTTGTACTGGTGATTAGGGGCTGTGCTGGTGATTGGGGGTTGAACTGGTGATTAGGGATTGTGCTGGTGATTAGGGGCTGTACTTTGGTGATTAGGGGCTGTACTGGTGATTAGGGTTGTACTGGTGATTAGGGGCTGTACTGGTGATTAGGGGCTGTGCTGGTGATTGCAGGCTTTACTGATTAGGGGTTGTACTGGTGATTGGGGGTTGGACTGGTTATTAGGGGATGTTACTGATGAGTTAGGGGCTGTACAGGTGATTAGGGTCTGTGTACTGGTGATTAGGGGTTTGTACTGGTGATTAGGGTTGTTTTGGTGATTGGGGGCTGTGTATTGGTGATTGGGGTCTGTACTGGTGATTAGGGGCTGTACTGGTGATTGGGGATGGTTACTGATGATTCGGTTGGGTTAGGTTGGGTTAGGTTAGGTTAGGTTAGGTTGGGTTTTAGGTTATGTTATGTTGGGTTATGGTTAAGTTAGGTTGGGTTAAGGTTAAGGTGGGTTGGGTTGTGTTAGGATTGGGTTAATTTAGGTTTAGGTTAGGATTAGGTTGGGTTAAGGTAGGTTAGGTTAGTTTCTGCCTGAGGTGTTTGTAATGGAAGTGGCAATGACGGTGTAGGGAAGGTTCAGTCCGGCGTGGGGTGGAGCAGTCCTTCAATTTGGCCCACAGGAGGTCCTTTTAAAATGATACATACATACATACCACGATATAACTTGTTCATTCTTAATCTCTTTCTATTATCACCCCATTGCCCAATGCCCATACCCCATCCTCTCCTAATCCCATTCCACTCTCCCATCACCCTATTCCCCTCACCCCTCCCCCCCTCAACCCCTCCCCCTCACCCCCCCCCCTCACCCCCTCCCTCTCCACCTCCCCCCTCACCCCTCCCCTCTCACCCCCACTCTCCATCACCCCTACTCCCCCTCACCCCTCCCCCCCTCATTCCCCCTCCCAGCAGCCCCTCCCCTTACCCCTCCCCCTCACCCCTCTCCCATCACCCTACTCCCCCCCTCACCCCCTCTCCCATCACCCCTCCCCCTCAATCCCTCCCCCCTCCACCCCCTCTCCCATCTTCTCCCCCCTCAAACTTCTCCCCCCTCCCCCCTCACCCCCCTCCCCCTCCCCCCCACTCCCATCACCCCTACTCCCCCCTCCCCCTCACCCCTCTCCCAGCAGCCCCTCCCCCTCAACCTCCCCCTCCCCCTCTCCCATCACCCTACTCCCCTCAACCCACTCCCCCTCACCCCCTCCCCATCCCCCTCTCCCCCCCTCTCCCCTCCCCCCATCTTCTCCCCCCACCCCCTCTCCCATCACCCCCTCCCCCCTCACCCCTCTCTCCCATCACCCTACTTCCCCTCACCCCTCTCCATCACCCTACTCCCCCAAACCTCCCCACTCCCTCCCCCTCACCCCTCTCCCATCACCCCCTCCCCCCTCACCCCCTCCCCCTCCACCCTACTCCCCTCCTCCCTCTCCCATCACCCCCTCCCCCTCATCCCCTCTCCCATCCCCTACACCCACCCCTCACCCCTCTCCCATCCCCTACCTCCCCCTCACCCCTCTCCCATCACCCCCTCCCCCTCACCCTACTCTCCCATCACCCCTCCCCCCCCACCTCCTCTCCCCTCCTCCACTCTCCCACCACCCCCTCCCCCCCCCTCATCCCTCTCCCATCACCCCTCTCCCCCCTCCCCCCACTCTCCCATCACCCCCTCCCCCTCACCCCTCTCCCCCCCTCACCCCTCTTCCCCTCACCCCTCCCCCTCACCCTCTCCCCCCTCACCCTACTCCCACCTCCCCACCCCCTCCCCCTCACCCCTCCCCCCTCACCCCTCCCCCCCTCCCACCCCTCTCCCCTCACCCCCCTCCCCCACCTCCCCCCCCTCCACCCCTCTCCCATCACCTCCCCCCTCACCCACTCTCCCATCACCCCCTCCCCTCACCCCTCCCCCTCCACACGGCCCCTTCTTCTCATCTCACTTTCACCCTCGCCATCTCCCCATCTTCCCCCACCTCCCCTGCCTCCCCTCACCCTAATCCTTCCTCCTCTCTCACCTCCCCACCTTTCCCTCCACCATGCTCCCTGTCTCCCCACCTCCCAATCTCACAGCGTCTCTCCCCCCTCCCACTCTCTCTCTCTCTCTCTCTCTCTCTCTCTCCCTCCCCTTGAAGTGTCATCCTCCCTACAATTCTCTGGCGACCTCAACGCTCTTCTCCCCAGGGAGTTTATCCAACATCACATTCCGGAAAAAACCTATCACGGCCCCACACACTTTCTCTCCCTCTCCCTCTCTCCCTTTCCCTCCCCTCTCCTCTCTTCCCCATTTCCCTCTCTCCCCTTTCCCTTTCTTCCCTCTTTCCCTCTCTCTCCCCTTTCCTTCTCTTCCTCTCCCCTTTCCCTTTCTCCTCCCCCCTCCCTCTTCCCCTGCCCTTCCTCCTTCATTCCCCAATTTTCTCTTTTGTTTCTCTTTCTTTCACCTTTCTTTTCCATCTCTCTTTCTCTTCCTCTCTCTCTCTCTCCTTCCCTCCTTCGTCTCCTTCCATTCCCTTCTCATTCCCTTTTCTCCCTTTATTTCTCTTCCTCTCACCTTTCATTCCTTTCTTTTTCCCTCTTTCTTTCTTTCTTTCTTTCCTTCCTCTCTTCTCCCATCTCTCCCTCCCCTCTCATACTCCTTCTCTTCCTTTCACCTTTCCTCCTCCCCTTTTCCCTCTGTTTCTCTTCCTTCTCCTCCTCCCCTCTCCCCTCTCTCCCTCCTTTTCTCCTCTCCCCATCCTTCTCTCCCCCTCTGTCTCCCTCCTCCCTCCCTCTCTCTCCCTCCCCTCTCTTCCCCTCTCTCCCCCTCCTCCCTCCCTCCCTCTCTCCCCTCTCTCCCCTCCTCTCCCCTCCCTCTCTCCCCTCCCTCTCTCCCCCCTCTCCTCCCTCCCTCTCTTCCCCTCTCTCCCCCTCCTCCCTCCCTCCCCTCTCTCCCCCCTCTCTCCCCCTCCCTCCTCCCCCCTCTCTCTCCCCTCCTCTCCCCTCCTCTCTCCCCCTCTCTCTCCCCCTCCCTCTCCCCCTCCCCTCTCTCCCCCTCCCTCTCTCCCCTCCCTCTCTCCCCTCTTTTTGGTTAGCATGGCAAATATGTTGATGGTCACGATATTTAAATATATCCAGAAATTTCCAAGTGTTGACTAGAGTGTGGGAGGGAGTATAGGAGTGTGGGGGAGGTATAGGAAGTGTGGGAGGGGTATAAGGAGTGTGGGAGGGAGTATAAGGAGGGTATAGGGAAGTGTGGGAGGTATATAGTGTAGGAGGGGTATATGAGTGGAGGGTATAGTGAGTGGGAGAATAAGGTGTAGGGAGGGGGTATGGGAGTGTGGCAGGGGAGTATAGGGAGTGTGGGAAGAGTATAAGAATGGGGAGGGTATAAGTGTGGGAGAGTATAGAGGTGTGGAGGGGGTATAGGGATGTGGCAGGGTATAGGGGAGTGTGGGAGGAGTATATAGGGGAGTGTGGCAGGGGGTATGGGGAGTGTGGCAGGGGTATGGGGCGTGTGGGAGGTGAGGGAGTGTGGGAGGGTATAGGGGTGTGGGGAGGGAGTATGGGAGTGTGGCAGGGTATAGGGGTGTGGGAGGGAGTGTGGGGAGGGGTATGGGTGTGGGAGGGAGTATAGGGAGTGTGGGAGGGTATAGGAGTGTGGGGAGGGTATAGGGGAGTGTGGGGAGGGTATAGGGAGTGTGGGAGGAGTATAGGGGAGTGTGGGAGGTATGGGGAGTGTGGCAGGTATGAGAGTGTGGCAGGAGTATAGGGAGTGTGGCAGGGAGTATAGGGGTGTGGCAGGGGTATAGGGGTGTGGGGAGGGGAGTGGGGAGTGGGGAGGTATAGGGAGTGTGGGAGAATATAGGGGTATGGGAGGAGTATAGGGATGTGGCAGAGGGAGTGTGGGAGGGAGTATAGGGGGAGTGGGAGGGAGTATAGGGAGTGTGGGAGGAGTATAGGGGGTGTGGGAGGGAGGGAGGAGGTATAGGGAGTATGGGAGGTATAAGAGTGTGGAGGATTGTAGGGAGTGTGGGAGAATATAGGGAATGTGGGGAGGTGAGAGTGTGGGAGGGTATAGGGAGTGTGGGGAGGGAGGGAGGTGTGGGGAGGAGAATATGGAGGTAGGGAGGGAATAGGGGAATGTGGGAGGGTATAGGGGTGTGGGGAGGGTATATGGAGTAGGGAGGGTATAGGGGTGAGGGAGGGATGTGGAGTAGTGTAGGAGGGGTATGGGGAGTGAGGTGGGAGTGTGGAGATGTATAGTGAGTATGAGGAGGTGTGGGAGGAGGTTTAGGAATGTGGGAGGAGATGGGGAGTGTGGGAGGGGTGTTGGAAGGATTTAGGGGTGTAAGGAGTGAGGAGGAGTATATGGAGTGTGGAAGGAGGGTGAGGTATGGGGGTGTGGGGAGGGTATAGGGGTGTGGGAGAGTATGGGGGAGTGTGGGAGGGAGTGTTGGAAGGATTGTAGGGAGTGTAAGGGTGAGGAGGGAGTATATGGAGTGTGGAAAGGAGGGGTAGGGAGTATAGGGGAGTGTGGAGGGAGTATAGGGAGTGTGGGAGGGTATAGAGTGTGGGATCGAGTATAGGGAGTGTAGGAGGGGTATAGGGGAGTGTGGGAGGAGTATAGGAGTGTGGGAGGGAGTGTTGGAAGGATTGTAGGGGTGTAAGGTGAGGGAGGGGAGTATGGAGTGTGGAAAGGTGTGGGGAGTATAGGGAGTGTGGGAGGGGGAGTGAGGGAGGAAGTATGGGGGTGTGGGAAGGAGGGTAGGGATTATAGGGAGTGTGGGAGGAAGTGTAGGGGATGAGGGAGGTTGAGGGATCAAGGAAGGGTGATGGAACACACACACACACACACACACACACACACACACACACACACACACACACACACTATCTCTTCCTCCTCACCTGGTTCCCTAAATAGGATTGGTGGACGAGTGGAACAAGCTAGTAACTTTGTAGTAAGTGCTGGAACGCTGGAAAGTTTCAAAAGGAGGCTAGATAGATTCATGGATGATCGAGTGGTAGTAACTCTCGACAGGAGCTGCCATGCACAGGCCAACGGCCTATTGCAGACTCCTTATTTTCTTATGTTCTTATGTTCCTACCTGCTGCCTCCCTCACAGGTGTTCAGGAGATCATCAACAAGATCCTATATGACCCACCAATCACATATATAACCCACCAATCACATGTAATCCACCAATCACATATATGACCCACCAATCACACATATTGACCACCGTAGGGCAAGACCTATTCAGGCGATGCTCACAGCTGCTCCCCTTGGCCAATGTCGGCCCATTCCCAAGTCCTCCCCGACCCATCCTCCACCGGGATATCAACATAACAAAAGTGACAATTTCGTTTCGGAAAGAAGTTGGACCAGTGTTAAACAGTGATGAACTGCTTAAGCCAGTGAATTCAGCACTAGACAGTACCAGTGAAAGCCGCGACCCACCAGTGAGATAAGCACCCTGGGAACTGCCGCCATTTTCTGACAAGGAGGTGCTAATCTGTCCATCCTGGGAACAACAGAGGGCCGACCTTGGGCACCTGACTACAGGATAACACAACACCACGGTGAGGTACTGTGTCACACCACCCCACACCACACGGTGTCCCCATGACTACGGTGCCCATATCAACACCCGAGGATGAGTTACTACACCGTGAACACCACACCACCTGGTGTCTCCATGACCAGCCCAGGTCGGGCCATCAACTGTAAACTTTAATAATTTGAATGTTCAATCATTGTTCCTTCTTCTTTTAGGAATGAAAGTTTTTTGTTAAACGACCCCTGTCTTTGGATGTAATAAGTCATTTTTGTCTAATGTATATTTTCAGCCTTTCGGGCTGACATTTTTCAATAAACCGTTAATTAATATTATTATTATAATTATTATTATTATTAATATTATTTATCACATATATGACCCACCAATCCATATACACTGTATAATATATATGACTCACCAATCACATATGTGACCCACTGATCTCACATAAAGACCCAACATTCATATATGACCCACTAATCACATATTTAATGCACCAGTCATATATGACCCACCATCCACATATATAACCCTAATCACATATTTAAAGCCACCAATCACATATACAGCCACCAATCACATCTATGACTCCCAATCACATATATGACACACTAATCACATATATAACCCACAAATCACATATAAAACCCACTAATTACATATATAACCACCAATCACATATACTGCCCAAATCACATATATGACCACTAATCACATATATGACCCACCATTCACATATATGACCCACTAATCATATAAAACCCACTAATTACATATATAACCACCAATCACATATACTGCCCACCAATCACATATATAACCCACTAATCACATATTTGACCCACCAATCATATACACATGATATACCAGCACGATAACTGCCAGACCTACACTTTGACAGGAGTGTGAGGAGGTGGTGGTGGAGTAAGAGTGTGAAGTGGTGGTGGTGGAGTAGGAGTGTGAGGTGCTGGAGTAGAAGTATGAGGCGGTGGTGGAGTTGGAGTGTGAGGAGGTGGTGGTGGAGTGGTATGAGATGTTGGTGGTGGAGTAGGAATGTGAGGTGGTGGTGGAGGAGTATGAGATGGTGGTGGAGTATTAAGACTGTGAGGTGATGGTGGAGTAGGAGTGTGAGTTGGTGGAGTTACTCTCAGCGGTTGCAGAGTTTCAATTGTTTTCGCCTCAATCACAAAATATATCGGTATTGTCGGCAGCCAGTTAGAGGTGAATTAGTAATGGGATATGAATACTCGTTCAATTATCATTAGTTTCTCTTGGAAGAGTTATTGATGTTTCTGATAATGGTAGTAGTGTCTGTCTATCTATCTATCTTATCTACCTATCTATCTATCTATCTATCTGTCTGTCTGTCTGTCTGTCTGTCTGTCTGTCTGTCTGTCTGTGTTTCTGTCTATATATCTATCTCTAATAACGTATGTATGTATGTGTATATGTGACCTGTGGTGTAATGGTCAGCATGCTCGCCTCGCAAGTGAAAGGACCCAGGTTCGATCCCCGGGCAGGGTGAAACTATGGGCATGTTTCTTTACGCCATTTGCCTCTGTCCACCCAGCAGTAATTGGGAACCTGGATGGTAATCGATTTGTGGATCGTGTTTCAGGGGTAATGGTTAGCCAGTGCAGTGGGCGAGTTGTCCGGTCTTCTCGGAATATTCCTTGACACTGGGTCATGCAACTCGTTAACTCAGGGTGTGGTTGTTGTGTTGGCGACAGCTTGTACACTTTAAACAAATTCACGCCTAAGTGGCCATTTGACCGGGCATCCTCATTACACAAGGGGCAACCATTATTATTATTATGTAGGGACAGTACAGTACATATGTATGTTTGTATGACCACCATCCAGTTGAGACACGTCAGTAGACTCCCTCATATTGTTCAGTATTTCCACATGATCACCTCAACCCTGATATTATATAACAACTCCACCATAATTACTGAACCTCGCGTCGGGTGAACTAGATGAAACAATATCGGAAATTAAGAAAAAAAAAATGGTTACAGTGTTGGTGATTACCGGTGGCCTCAGGTCTCTGTCTATGATTATTAAGTTTATTTTAATCTTATTTTGTTTTTGTTTGTGAGTTTGTTGTTTGTGGTAAAATAAAAAGAGGTTTACGTTTTGAGTGTAATAATGATATATATGTACTGCTTTATTTCTTGATAGTTTACAAAATAATGTACATATAAGAGGTATTATAGCACATATACTCTATTGTGAGGTGGAGTAGGAGTGTGGTGGTTGGTGAAGTACGAGTGTGAGGTGGTTGGTGGAGTAGGTTTGTGAGGTAGTGGAGGAGTAGGAGTGTGAGATAGTGGGGGGATAGGAGTGTGGGGTGGTGGGGGAGTAGGAGTAGTGTGAGATGGTGGGTGGTGGTGAAGTAGGAGTAGTATGAGATGGTAGTGGAGTAGGAGTAGTGTGAGATGGTAGTGGAGTAGGAGTAGTGTGAGATGGTAGTGGAGTAGGAGTAGTGTGAGATGGTAGTGGAGAGGGTGGTGTGAGGATGGTGGTGGAGTGGGGTAGTGTGAGATGGTGGGTGGTGGTGGAAGTGGGAGTGGTATGAGGATGGTGGTGGAGTGGGGAGTAGTGTGAGGATGGTGGTGGAGTGGGAGTGGTGTGGAAATGGTGGTGGAGTGGGGTAGTGTGGGATGGTGGTGGGTGGGGAGTGGTGTGGGATGGTGGTGGGTGGGAGTGAGGGTGTGTGGGATGGTAGTGGAGTGGGAGTGGTGTGAGATGGTAGGAGTAGGGTGGTGTGAGATGGTGGGTGGGTGGTGAGTGGGGTGGTATGGGATGGTGGTGGAGTGGGGTGGTGTGAGATGGTGGTGGGTGGGAGTGGTGTGGGATGGTGAGGTGGGTGGGAGTAGTGTGAGATGGTAGTGGAGTAGGAGTGTGGTGGAGGAGTATCAAGTAGATCATATATATTCAGAAAGGCTCAGAGGTGGCGCTTTTCATCTCATCAGGGAGGAGAGTGTGGTGACTGGTGGGGCTGAGGGAGAGTGAGGGAGGCAGGGAGAATGAGGGATAGGGAGGAGGTGAGACAGTAAAGTAGAGGCAGGGAGAATGAGGAGGATGTGAGGAAGGAGGGAGAGGGAAGGCGATGCAGGGGGATTGGGAGGGAGGGAGGGTGCAATAGAGTAAGGGATAGGCAGGGTGAATAAGGGAGGAAGGGAGAGTGAGACAGTGACTAGAGAATGAGGGAGGGAGAGATGCAGGAAGGATAAGCAGGGAGAGTGAGGAGGGAAAGGGAGAGGCAGGGAGGATAAGCAGTGAGAGTCAGGGAGAGTAAGGGAGGATAAAGAGACAGGGAGAAGTAGTGGGAGTGGGGTAGAGAACAGAGAGGTACATATTTGACGAAAAATACCCAAGACAAAACAAAAACAAAATACGTAATACATTAATAACAAACAAACGACAATTGGAAACTAATACTAAAATAAAATGAAATAATAATAATAACAAAAACAAGAATAAAAACACGATAAAAAATAATAATTACAAAAACAAGAAGAAAAAAAACATATAACAATGAAATAGACAATCACTGTAATAGCCCCTGTCAACATAATAGACGGATTAGTATTTACATCATTACCTGTCACGTTACACAGACACTCATAACTTAACTCCTTATTACCTGTCACGTTACAGACACTCATAACTTAACTCATCATTACCTGTCACGTTACACAGACACTCATAACTTAACTCCTTATTACCTGTCGTTACACGAACACTCATAACTTAACTCCTTATTACCTGTCGTTACACAGACACTCATAACTTAACTCCTTATTACCTGTCGTTACACAGACACTCATAACAACTCCTTATTATCTGTCACGTTACACAGACACTCATAACAACTCCTTATTATCTGTCACGTTACACAGACACTCATAACTCCTTATTATCTGTCGTTACACAGACCTCATAACTTAACTCCTTATTACCTGTCACGTTACATAAAGACACTCTTAACTTAACTCTACATTACCTGTCATTACACAGAACACTCATAACTTAACTCCTTATTATCTGTCACGTTACACAGACACTCATAACTTAACTCATCATTACCTGTCACGTTACACAGACACTCCTTAACTTAACTCATCATTACCTGTCACGTTACACAGACACTCATAACTTAACTCATCATTACCTGTCACTCTATGGTTAACAGTGTGACAGTAGTGAAGGTAACACCCTCTTTATAAGTCTCCACTACAGAGTTACGTTAAAGTGTTACCTGTTGGACTATTAACTCTCTATGTCTGGTACATCATTAAAACACTGATTTATTTAGTTTTATTTCTTGAATCTAAAGGTGAGTCGACACTCAGGTACATTATAATTAAATTCTAATTCTGGTTATTTTATTTCTATGACACTTCATAATTCCCGGGGTCTTATTGGTTGTAAAATAATATCTGTATAATGCCAGATTTCAAACGGTTATATAAAAATCGGGTCATTCTTGGATCACCCTGTGTTTCAAAATCCCCCGAGTGTAATTGCGAAAGTTGAGTGTGTGTGTGTGTGTGTGTGTGTGTGTGTGTGTGTGTGTGTGTGTGTGTGTGTGTGTGTGTGTGTGAAAAGGGACTTGTGAATGCAGGTGTTTAACGATACTGGTAGGTGAGGAGTGGTGTTAGCTGTGGTGATTGGTGTTGGTGAGCATGGAGGAGGTACACTAATGGTGGTGGTGGTGGTGGTGGTGGTTTGGATGACGGCTGGTGGTTCGGGTGACAGAGGAGGTAGGGGAGTTGGTTGGTGGTGATTGTGGTAGTAGTGGTGGTTGGGGGTGATGGTAGTAGTCGGTTGGGGTGATGGTGGTAGTAGTGGTTGGGGTGATGGTGATAGTAGTGGTGGTTGGGGTGATGGTGGTAGTAATGGTGGTTGGGGTGATGGTGGTAATAGTGGTGGTTGGGGTGATGGTGGTAGTAGTGGTGGTTGGGGGATGGTAGTAGTGGTTGTTGGGGGTGATGGTGGTAGTAGTGGTGGCTGGGGTGATGGTGGAGTAGTGGTGGTTGGGGTGAGATGGTGGTAGTAGTGGTGGTTTGGGGTGATGGTAGTAGTGGTGGTTGGGGTGATGGTGGTAGTAGTGGTGGTTGGGGGTGATGGTGGTAGTAGTGTGGTTGTGATGGTGGTAGAGTGGTGGTTGGGGGGATGGTGGCAGTAGTGGTGGTTGGTGCTGGTGATTGGGTAGTGGTGGTGGTTGGGTGATGGTGGTGGTTGGTGCTGAGATTGGTGGTAGTAGTGGTGGTTGAAGATTGTAGTAGTGGTGGTTGGGGGTGATGGTGTCAGTAGGTGGTTGAAGATGGTGGTAGTAGTGGTGGTTGGGGGTGATGGCAGTAGTGGTGGCTGGGGGTGATGGTGGTAGGTGGTGGCTGGTGATGGTAGGGTGGTGGTAGGCAATGGTGGTAGTGGTGATTGGGGATGGTGGCAGGAGTGGTGGTTGGGGGATGGTAGTAGTGGTTGCTGGGGGTGGTGAGTAGTAGGTTGGGGTGATGGTGGCAGTAGTGGTGGTTGGGGTGATGGTGGTAGTAGTGGTGGTTGGGGGTGATGGTAGTAGTGGTGGTTGGGGTGATGGTGGTAGTAGTGGTGGTTGGGGATGGTGGCGGTGGGTGGTTGTGGGATGGTGGTAGTGGTGGTGGTTCGGGGTGATGGTGGTAGTGGTGGTGGTTGGGGGTGATGGTGGCAGTAGTGGTGGTTGGTGTTTGTGATTGTGGTAGTAGTGGTGGCTGGAGGTGATGGTGGTAGTAGTGGTGGTTGGGGGTGATTGCAGTAGTGGTGGTAGTGATGGTGGTAGGTGGTGATTGTGGTAGTGGTGGTGGTTGGGGCAGATGGTGGTAGTAGTGGTGGTTGGTGTTGGTGATTGTGGGTAGTGGTGGTTAGTGATTGTGCAGTAGTGGTGGTTGGGGTGATGGTGTAGGAGTGGTGGTTGGGGGTGATGGTAGTGGTGGTGGTTGGGGTGATGGTGGCAGTAGTGGTGGTTGGGGTGATGGTGGCAGTGGTGGTGGTTGTGGTGGTGGCAGTGGTGGTGGTTGGGGGTAATGGTGGTAGTGGTGGTGGTTAGTGTGATGGTGGTAGTAGTGGTGGTTTAAGATGGTGGTAGTAGTGGTGGGTAAAGATGGTAGTAGTGGTGGTTGGGGTGATGGTGGTTAGTGGTTGGGTTAGGGTAGTAGTGGTGGTTGGGGGTGATGAGTGAGTAGTAAAGATGGTGGTAGTAGTGGTGGTAAAGTGGTAGTGGTGGTGGTCAGTGATGGCAGTAGTGGTGGTCAGATGATGGTGTGGAAAGGTGGTTAGAGATGGTGTCAGTAGTGGTGGTGTGGTGGTGTAGGTGCGGTAGAGTGGTGGTTGTGGGTGATGGTGGTAGTGGTGGTGGCTGTAAAGATGGTAGTGTTGGTGGTTGGAGATGGTAGTAGTAGTGGTGGTGGGGGTGATGGTGGTAGTGGTGGCTGGTGTAGGATTGTGGGTAGTAGTGGTGGTTGGGGGTGATGGTGGTCAGTAGTGGTGGTTGGTGCTGGTGATTGCAGTAGTGGTGGTGGCTAAAGATGGTGGCAGTAGTGGTGGTTGGTGGTGGTGATTGTGGTAGTAGTGGTGGTTGGGGGTGATTGTGTAGTAGTGGTGGTTGGGTGATGGTGGCAGTAGTGGTGGTGGTGATGGTGGTAGTAGTGGTGGTTTGGGGTGATGGTAGTAGTAGTGGTGGTTAGGGTGATGGTAGTGGTGGTGGTTGGGGTAGTGGTAGTAGTGGTGATTGGGGTGATGGTGGTAGTAGTGGTGGTTGGTGTTTGTGATTGTAGTAGTGGTGGTTGGGGGTGGTGGTAGTAGTGTGGTTGGTGTTGGGATTGTAGTAGTGGTGGTTGGGGTGATTGTAGTAGTGGTGGTTGGGGTGATGGTGTCAGTAGTGGTGGTTGGGGTGATGGTGGTAGTAGTGGGTGGTTGGGGGTGATGGTGGTAGTAGTGGTGGTTGGGTGATGGTGGTAGTAGTGGTGGTTGGGGGTAATGGTGTTGGAGTGGTGGTTGGGGGTGATGATTAGTAGTGGTGGTTGGGGGTGATGGTGGTAGTAGTGGTGGTTGGGGTAATGGTGTTAGTAGTGGTGGTTGGGGTAATTTTGGTAGTAGTGGTGATTAGGGTGATGGTAGTAGGTGGTTGTTGTTGTTGTTGTTGTTGTTGTGGCTCTGTTTTGGCGTAGCTTGATAGAAGAGAAGGAAGAAGTTATTGACGAAGAATAATAAGAAGACCTTGTAACATTGAGAGAGAGAGAGAGAGAGAGAGAGAGAGAAGAGAGAGAGAGTCTTCATTCGGGCAACACAGACAAAATATTGGTTACACCTTTAAAATATAACAATTACTAGTCCCTAATTACACTGATCATTTTATGCTATCATTAATTATCCTTTTTGGTAGAGGTTTGATCAAAGTGAATTCATTATACTTGTTGAAATAATGGTAATTATTGCTGGTGTGTGTGTGTGTGTGTGTGTGTGTGTGTGTGTGTGTGTGTGTTGTGTGTGTGTGTGTCTCACAACCAGCTGACAGCAACACCAGCTGTTTGTTGCAAAATTTGCAGTAACTTCAGCTGTCTCAAAATACCTCAAGTAATTGATTTTGACTAAGAAAAAGAACAAGAAGAAGAATTATGATAAAAATAGATGAAAGGAGAGATGGATAGATATATAAGAGGCATGCGAGAGAGAAAGATATATATAGAGAGAGAGAAAACTACCAGCCTTCATCTTCCACACTCTCAAAGGTTCAAGCGTAAATTATTCCTCATGTAATTCCTTAAAAACCTGCAGCGTTATACAAAAAAAAATAATATTCGTCTTTTTTCTATACAATTTTGGAGCCATTTTATGTGAGTCTTTTATGGATCTTGTGGTAAGTAAATGGTTCTTCAACATCATTTACGAGAGAGAAAAGAAAGTTGATGTGGGAGTCTTTTGATAATTTCGTCAAAGTAGGGAGTTGTAATTGTGGGTAATGGTAGGCTTTGATGTGTTGGCTGGTTACCATATGGTGGCTTGTTGAGAGGTGGTGGAGGGTGAAGTCACAGATCGATGCCACTACTACTACTACTACCTACCTACCATTACTATCACACCACACAAAGCACTCTCATAACACCACCACACACACACACACACACACACACACACACACACACACACACACACACACACACACCTCCCTCCCTCTACACTCCCCTCACCCCCTCCCCACACACACCTCCACCCAGCAGGGCTAAATGCCACAACAGAGGGGGACAGGAGATCCATCCTGCCTAAGAAGAATGATTTTCCTCCAAGGTAAAATTATTTCCCAGAATTTCCCTCAACGCAATACCTATTGGGGAAAAAACGTCAAAGAAAGTTTATGTCATTCCTCAAGGGGTTAAAATATTTCAATGGTTTAATACAAAAGAAGCAAATGAAAGATGAAGAAGATGAAGAAGACGAAAGAAGATGAGGAAGATGAAGAAGACGAAGAAGATGAGGAAGATGAAGAAGAAGAAGATGAAGAAGAAGATGAAGGAAGAAGAAGAAGAAGAAGAAAGAAAGGTTTAGGCCAATATATATAATAAGGTTTGGGAAGAAGATGGTGTTAGTTTTATTATTGTTATAATTTTGTTTTTAGATTGGGAGCTGTGTGGTGGTTTATGTGTGTATTTATTACTTTATAAACAGGTACACACACACACACACAGACACAGACAGACACACACACACACACACACAGAGCCACAGACAGACACATACACACACACACACACAGAGCCACAGACAAAACACACACACACACACAGGCCACAGACAGACGGAAACACACACACACAGAGCCACAGACACACACACACACACACACACACACACACACACACACACACAGAGCCACAGATACACACACACACACACACACACACACACGACCTCAGTGCCGTATGAAAGTAAACTAGCAACTGACTTATTTATTTTCTTCCTTCCTCTTCACATAATTATTTTATTACATATTTCATCACACCTTTCTTTTCCCTTTCTCTGTTCCGTTAGCTGCGTCTCTCTCTCCCCCTCCATCTACGTTTATCTATTAATTTTATATTTCTATTTATTTATTTTATTTATTTTATTTTTGTATTATTATTTATTTATTAATATATTATTATTATTATTATTATTATTATTATTATATGTGTGTGTGTGTGTGTGTGTGTGTGTGTGTGTGTGTGTGTGTGTGTGTGTGTATGTGTCTGTGGCTCTATGTGTGTGTGTGTGCGTGTGTATGTGTGTGTCTTCTGTGCTCTGTGTGTGTGTGTGTGTGTGTGTGTCGCCCTTTCTTTTTAGCTAGTTCTGTTCTCTTTCCTTATATCTTTCTCTCACTCCGTCTCTCTCTCTCTCTCTCACACCCATTGTTCACCGCACATATTCCCCTGGAAGACCCTGGAACAAGTGGCCCTGGAGAACACACAACAATGCCAATGTGTTGTCGAAATTCCGGCAATATTAATGTCATAGATCCTATTGTAAGAGAGAGAGAGAGAGAGAGGATAGATAGATAGGGATATAGATAGATAGATAGATTGATTGATTGATTGATTGATAGATATAGAATATGTGTGTATGTGGAGGTGACTTCAGGAACACACCACACCTGAAGAGTGACTTGGGCAACACACAACCTGGAAGTGACTTGAGCAACACACCACAACCTGGAGTGACTGGCAACACACCACACCCTGGAGAGTGACTTGGCAACACACCACACCTGGAGAGTGACTTGCAGCACACACCACAACAGAGTGACTTGAGCAACACACCTTACCTGAAGAGTGACTTGAGCAACACACCACAACCTGGAGGTAGTTAGCAACACACTGGCCTGAAAGGTGACTGGCAACACACCAACCTGGAGTGACTTGAGCAACACACCACAGCCTGGAAGTGAGCTTCAGCAACACCACAACCTGGAGGTGACTTGCAACACACCACAACCTGAAGGTGACGAGCAACACACCTGACCTGAAGAGTGACTTGAGCAACACACCTGGCCTGAGTGACTTCAGCAACACACCACAACCTGGAAGTGACTTCAGCAACACAACACAACTGGAAGTGACTGGCAACACCCGGCCTGAAGAGTGACTTGTGCAACACACCACAACCTGGAGAGTGACTTCAGCAACACACCACAACCTGGAGAGTGACTTAGAAACACACCACAACCTGGTGACCAGTAACACACCTGGTGGGTGACTGGAACACACCACAACCTGGTGACTGACTTCACAACTGAGTGGCTTACCACAACCTGGAGTGACTTCAGCAACACAACACAACCTGGAGGTGACTGAGCAACACACCACACCCTGAAGAGTGACTTGAGCAACACAGCACAACCTGGTGACTTGTAACACACCACACTGAAGAGTGACTTCAGCACACACCCTGAAAGAGTGACCTCAGCAACACACCACAACCTGGAAGTGACTTGAGCAACACACCACAGCCTGAAAGAGTAACTTCAGCAACACAACACAACTTAGGTGACAGTAACTCCACACACTAGTGACTAGCAACACAACACAACCTGGAAGTGATTTGCAACACTGCAACCTGAAGAGTGAATTCAGCAACACACAACTGGAAGTGACTGTGCTTACACCATGACCTGAAGGTGCTTGCAACACAACACAACCTGGAGGTGAGCTTCAGTAACACCACACCTTGAAGAGTGACTTGCAACATGCCACAACCTGGAGGTGACTTGCAGACACTCAACCTGAAGAGTGACTTGCAATGCAAGCACAACCTGGGTGACTTGTGACACCACCCTGAAGAGTGACTTGCACACTGTAATCGTGAGTGACTTCAGCACACCACCTGGAGTGACTTAGCACACACACCTGAAGTGACCAAGCAGCACACACAGCCTAAGTAGTTTAGGACACCACAGCCCCAATAGTTAAATTCAGCAACACACCACAAGATAAATAATTTCAGCAACACAGGATGAAAGTGACTAGAGCACACAACTGAGTGACTTCAGGACAGTATCGCAATCTAGTCTCCAGAATTTGCAAGTTGATGCAGAAATCTGAATATGGATATAAGATAAGGGCAGGAAACTTCCAGAATGAACGCCCATCTGTCTCACTTACCTGCATACAAAATAATGGTAGTGGGTATGGGTAATTTGGTACAGTTAATATGGTGCAGGTGGTGGATACCGATTATTGGGTACAAGTAATTGGGTACACGTAACTGGCTACCGGTAATTTGGTACAGGTAATAGTTACTGGTAATTGGGTACAGGTATGGCTATCGGTAATGAGGTACAGGTAATAGGGTACTGGTAATTGGGTGAGTAATAGGGTACTGGTAATTGGGTACATAATTTGGTGCATGTAATTAGATACAGGTAATTGGGTGCAGGCAACTAGGAATTGAGTAATTAGTTGCAAGTAATTGGATACAGGTAATTGGGTACAGGTAAATGAGTACAGGTTTATGTCCTTTACAATAATCATCTGTTATCTCTGCCTTTGTGCACTTAAGCAATACGTAACT
>NW_024742597.1:0-7025 GCF_018991925.1 Homarus americanus
ACACACACACACACACACACACACACACACACACACACACAAACACACACGCACAGAGCGACTCAGGAATAATTTAATGAGAGATATTGAAGGTTTTTATCAGAGATAATACCATTAATGCCACTGACAGATATAACCACACAACGACCCACTACACCTTCACAACCTCCCACTACACCTTCACAACCTCCCACTACACCTTCACAACCACACACTATACCTTCACAACCACACAACCATAACATATTTTGGTGATACGTTATTTTTACACACAACTATACACATTTTGTCCTATATTTTGCAGGATTACATAATGTGTTTCAGCCTCCCATCTCAATTTTGTTAAAAGCTGTTATTACATAAACAAGTTATACTCACTTTTGGGTCCAAAATGTCCACGTTTATCAGTAAACCATGTTATATATATATATATATATATATATATATATATATATATATATATATATATATATATATATATATATATATATATATATATATATATAGAGCTCGCAGCAGCAGCGTTCCTCTGTCAGGTAATAATGTGAGCCATCATGGAAGCGCCAGCAAGTAAACTCGCCATAAGACAACACACAGTACTATACTGTACAGCCTCACCATTGAGCTGAGGCGAGATATTAACACTACCTCCTCACTTTTCAATCCGCCTCCAACATTATATATATATATATATATATATATATATATATATATATATATATATATATATATATATATATATATATATATATATATATATATATATATATATATATATATATATATATTTCATGTAAATCCACAATGAAAACGTGAATTTATTGACGACGAATTTAAACACATTCGTTCTATTGCACAGAAACTTGGGTACCCTTCTGTGTTTGTTGATCGTTGCTTTAAAAGGGCTAAAAAATCCTTTCATTCCTCTGTAACCAGACAAGTTCCTACACTTAAGAATATTTTGACTCTGCCCTATCGTGATGAATTTGTCCCTTTAGTTCGGTCCCTCAAGCTTCTAAATATTAATGTTGTTTTCAAGTATGACTCAACCATTACCAATATGTTAATAAGGAATAGCCCGAGTTTGAATGTAAATGGAAGTGTTTATTGTATTCCATGTAGCAAATGTAATTGTAATTATGTAGGTCAGACAGGAAAAACACTGCAGCTCAGAATCAAACAACATAAGTATAATATCAGAACTGCATCTGAAAGCAGTGCCTTGTTCGTTCATGTTAGGAATAATAATCACCCCATTGCTTGGGAAAAAAGCTTAGAAGTATTCAAATCATCTTGTGTCACAGAAAGACTTCTGGTTGAAGCCAGTTTGATTAAGGAATTAAAATCAATAAACCTTAGTGATGGTCAGTTCAAAACTGATAATATGTTACATAAATTTATTTGTCAGTGGCCCAAGGTTAAAAATGCTTTGAAAACCTTTGATCTAGATGTATAATAGTTATTTTGTGGGTCCCTCATTTTTGTCCTGACCTGACTAGTCACGTCACCACCCTTCTCTTAAGCTCCTCTACGTGTGTGTTGGTGTGGGGATTAGTGGATGTCATCATTATGACCTGACCTCATGTTTTTAGGTCACCCTGTATATTTAAGCCTCTCTCTGTCCATGTAATCCAGTTGCCTCTGAAGATGTCTTGAGTAAAGACGAAAGCTAAGGTACTCCGTTGTTTCCATTTTCACGTGTGATTTTATCAAGATATATATATATATATATATAAAAGAGTGAGTCACTGCGTGCCTGTAGAGCGCGGGAAGTCGCATAGCATGAGGCACATTTTGTGGGGTTCGAGATTGTTTGGGTTCACACTCAGGATGGGATGGAGAAAGGAAACTCACAATGTGCTCTATATACATGTTGTATTGATGTACAATGGTGCTACTTTAGGTGCCAGCCCAGCGACGCCAGAAAATCCGAGTTGGCAAACTGCGTACCACGCTTCACCGGCGTCCTACGCCACGCAGTTGCGAAAATCCGCGTCATTGGTTAGACGTCCATTCGTTCTCGCCTTGACCCGTCTAGCGTTTTTATCCAGCGTTCAAATGCCCTAGTACTTGTAGTAATAGGTGACACACGTTTAGTTAGGCCTAGAAGGATCCTGTAAGGAATCTCCCAGGGTTGGTGGGATAATACTCAGTGATTGTGCTCCCGCTAGAGACCAAGGAAAATGGCCGCTTTGGATCGTTGTGCCGTGGGGGAAGAGGAGGGGAGTGTGGGGAAGGACGACCTCATTGCCACGCTGTAAAGGCAGCTGGGGCAGTTGAGGAGTGAGGTTGACACTCTAAAGGGGGAAAATGAAGCCCTCAGGACGGAACTCCTTCAGGTAGGTGTAATTGTAATTATGTAGGTCAGACAGGAAAAACACTGCAGCTCAGAATCAAACAACATAAGTATAATATCAGAACTGCATCTGAAAGCAGTGCCTTGTTCGTTCATGTTAGGAATAATAATCACCCCATTGCTTGGGAAAAAGCTTAGAAGTATTCAAATCATCTTGTGTCACAGAAAGACTTCTGGTTGAAGCTAGTTTGATTAAGGAATTAAAATCAATAAACCTTAGTGATGGTCAGTTCAAAACTGATAATATGTTACATAAATTTATTTGTCAGTGGCCCAAGGTTAAAAATGCTTTGAAAACCTTTGATCTAGATGTATAATAGTTATTTTGTGGGTCCCTCATTTTTGTCCTGACCTGACTAGTCACGTCACCACCCTTCTCTTAAGCTCCTCTACGTGTGTGTTGGTGTGGGGATTAGTGGATGTCATCATTATGACCTGACCTCATGTTTTTAGGTCACCCTGTATATTTAAGCCTCTCTCTGTCCATGTAATCCAGTTGCCTCTGAAGATGTCTTGAATAAAGACGAAAGCTAAGGTACTACGTTGTTTCCATTTTCACGTGTGATTTTATCAAGATATATATATATATATATATAAAAGAGTGAGTCACTGCGTGCCTGTAGAGCGCGGGAAGTCGCATAGCATGAGGCACATTTTGTGGGGTTCGAGATTGTTTGGGTTCACACTCAGGATGGGATGGAGAAAGGAAACTCACAATGTGCTCTCTATATACATGTTGTATTGGATGTACAATGCAGCTACTTTTAGGTGCCAGCCTAGCGACATTTGAAAATCCGAGTTGGCAACCCTGGTACCCACGCTTCTCACCGGCGTCCCTACGCCACGCAGTTGCGAAAATCCGCGTCATTGGTTAGACGTGTCCATTCGTTCTCAAGCCTTGACCCGTCTAGTGCTTTATCCAGCGTTCTGCAATGCCCTAGGGGTATCAGGTATTAGTGACACGTTTAGTTAGGCCTAGGAAGGGATCCTGGTGGTAAGGAATCTCCTGTTTGGTAGGGATAATAATTTTGTAGTGATTGTGCTCCCGCTAGAGACCAAGGAAAATGGCCGCTTTGGATCGTTGTGCCGTGGGGGAAGAGGAGGGGAGTGTGGGGAAGGACGACCTCCTTGCCACGCTGTTAAGGCAGCTGGGGCAGTTGAGGAGTGAGGTTGACACTCTAAAGGGGGAAAATGAAGCCCTCAGGACGGAACTCCTTCAGGTAGGTGTCCTGCCTAGCAGGACACCTGCGAAGGAGGAGCAGGCGTGGAGAGTGGTTGTCTCCAAGGGGACTAGGGTCAGGCTTAGGAAAGCTGACCAGGGTGTGGAGTGCAGTAACCCTTACCAGGTGCTGCAGGAAGCTGGAGAGGAAGAGAAGAGGCAGGACGGTATGGATCAAGGAGAGGAAAGGGCAGTTGTACAAACCCTGCCCACAGGTAAGGTCGTGGTAGTTGGTGACAGCCAGGTGAGGTTTATGGATAGGGCTTTTTGTGCGAGAGATAGGAAACGTAGGACTAGGGTATGTTTTCCTGGGGCTGGGATAGGGCATGTAGCCGAGAGGTTAGACAGAGTTTTGTCAGGGGAGGGTACCAATCCAGTAGTGTGTCTTAGTGTGGGAGGAAACGACATAGGTAAGGTTAGGAGTGAGGAACTTTTCAAGAGGTATAGGGAGGCGCTGGGGAAGATTAGAGATAGGGGAGGGATCCCGATAGTATGTGGTGTCTTGCCTAGAAGAGGGGTTGGTCGTGAATGGCTGTCCAGGGCAATTGCTATTAATTGCCGACTGGAAAAACATTGTGCAAACAATGGTTGGGCATTCATTGATGACTGGCAACGATTTTATGGCAACGACTACCTGTACTGTCGCGACGGAGTACACTTGTCTCGTGAGGGGGTAAAGACGTTGTCTGCATCCCTGGAGCGTGAAATTGTCACTCCGAAGGGGGGGTTTCGCCAGTAGAGAGGGGTCGGGGAAAATGGGAGTCAAAAAACAAGCAGGTCCTGGGAAGTAGTGAAACAGAAGTAGATAATGCTGAAAATATAGTTAGTCATAATAACAAACATCAAAGTAATAAATGTAAAACAGATAGAAACGGAAGAAATATATTGAGTGTTTTGTGTATACTATGGTAGAAGCCTGTGTAACAAAATGGACCAGCTCAGGGCCATTGTTAGTAAAGAACATAGATATATAATTGCAATAACGGAAACATGGATAAATTCAAACAGCAAGCATTTTTTAGCAGAATTTCATATTCAGGAGGCCGACTGGCCCATACAGGGCAGATCCTTTCACACCCATCCCAGCACTTCCATGTGCCTATCCAACTTCGTCTTGAAGCTCCCTAGCGTCCCCGATCCTACTATAGCACTCGGTAGCCTATTCCACATATCCACAACTCTATTACCAAACCAGTGCTTGCCTATATCCTTTCTGAATCGGAATTTATCTAATTTAAAGCCATTTGTTCTAGTTATTTCGTTATTACTGAGACAAAGTCTGGGAGACAAAGTCAATCGGGGGTCGATTTAATAGCATACTACAGAAACTTGCACACCCGAATGGGAGACAGTCAAAGTCAATCGGAGGTCGATTTAATAGCATACTACAGAAACTTGCACACCCGAATGGGAGACCCTCAAAGTCAATCGGGGGTCGATTTAATAGCATACTACAGAAACTTGCACACCCGAATGGGAGACCGTCAAAGTCAATCGGGGGTCGATTTGATAGCATACTACAGAAACTTGCACACCCGAATGGGAGACAGTCAAAGTCAATCGGTCGATTTGATAGCATACTACAGAAACTTGCACACCCGAATGGGGAGACGAGTCAAAGTCAATGGGGTCGGTTAATAGCATACTACAGAAACTTGCACCGAATGGGAGACCGTCAAAGTCAATCCGGGGTCGATTTGATAGCATACTACGAGCTTGCACAGCCGAATGGGAGACCGTCAAAAGGAAGTCAATCGGGGGTCGATTTGATAGCATACTACAGAAAACTTGCACACCCGAATGGGGAGGACCGTCAAAAAGTCAATCGGGGGTCGATTTGATAGCATACTACAGAAACTTGCACACCCGAATGGGAGACAGTCAAAGTCAATCGGGGGTCGATTTAATAGCATACTACAGAAACTTGCACACCCGAATGGGAGACCGTCAGAGTCAATCGTGGGTCGATTTAATAGCATACTACACAAAATGGCACAACCGAATGGAGACAAAGTCAATCGGGGGGTCGATTTAATAGCATACTACTACAGAAACTTGCACACGGAATGGGGAGACAGTCCAAAAGAAGTCAATGGGAGGAGTCGATTTAATAGCATACTACAGAAACTTGCACACAGATAGGAGACCGTCAAAGTCAATCGGGGGTCGATTTAATAGCATACTACAGAAACTTGCACACCCGAATGGGAGACCGTCAAAGTCAATCGGGGGTCGATTTGATAGCATACAACAGAAACTTGCAAACCCGAATGGGAGACCGTCAAAGTCAATCGGGGGTCGATTTGATAGCATACTACAGAAACTTGCACACCCAAATAGGAGACAGTCAAAGTCAATCGGGGGTCGATTTAATAGCATACTACAGAAACTTGCACACCCGAATGAGATACCTTCAAAGTCAATCGGGTGTCGATTTAATAGCATACTACAGAAACTTGCACACCCGAATGGGAGACCGTCAAAGTCAATCGGGGGTCGATTTGATAGCATACTACAGAAACTTGCACACCCGAATGGGAGACCGTCAAAGTCAATCGGGGGTCGATTTGATAGCATACTACAGAAACTTGCACACCCAAATAGGAGACATTCAAAGTCAATCGGGGGTCGATTTAATAGCATACTACAGAAACTTGCACACCCGAATGAGATACCGTCAAAGTCAATCGGGTGTCGATTTAATAGCATACTACAGAAACTTGCACACCCGAATGGGAGACCGTCAAAGTCAATCGGGGGTCGATTTAATAGCATACTACAGAAACTTGCACACCCGAATGGGAGACCGTCAAAGTCAATCGGGGGTCGATTTGATAGCATACTACAGAAACTTGCACACCCGAATGGGAGACAGTCAAAGTCAATCGGGGGTCGATTTAATTGCATACTACAGAAACTTGCACACCCGAATGGGAGACCGTCAAAGTCAATCGGGGTCGATTTAATAGCATACTACAGAAACTTGCACACCGAATAGAGGAGACCAAATCCCAAAAGTCAATCGGGGGTCGATTTGATAGCATACCTACAGAAACTTGCACACCCGAATGGGAGAGTCAAAAAGTCAATCGGGGGTCGATTTAATAGCATACTACGAAACTTGCACACCGAATGGGAGACCGTCAAAGAAGTCAATCGGGGTCGATTTAAAACATACTTTACAAAATGATCGAGAATCTGCACACACCGAGTGGGAGACGGTGATGAAAACCTCCGCCCTTGTGCGCTGGATGGCACTATTTCACTATAGTAAGGGGTAGAGGCACCTCGGTCATATTGTACAACATACCAAAGAAGTTCCACACCCGCATGGGAGACCGTCAGAGTCAATCGGGGGTCGATTTAATAGCATACTACAGAAACTTGCACACCCGAATGGGAGACCGTCAAAGTCAATCGGGGATCGATTTGATAGCATACCACAGAAAC
>NW_024742598.1:0-1668 GCF_018991925.1 Homarus americanus
ATGACAACAACATCAATTATCCCGAAACTCTGTCTTGAAATCAGAGCTAGGGAAGCAACAATAGTAGTCGGTTTATACGAAGTATTGAAATAATTATGACCTTAAGACTGTTTAAATTTATGCTTGTTTCTTTTTTGTTTGCCTAGACATGATCGTGTTGCAAAGTGACGAGCATTAAACAAAAAGAACACGCATCAAGAGAACCCCCAAATTTTTTTTTTTGCAACTGATGCCTTAGGTTTTATTTTCAAGCCTCTGGGAGGACAGATAGACGCCCAGCCATTACCAACTATAGACAGTGACAAACCATTGTCATTATGGGTGTCTGAGGCTGATAAAAAAGGACTCAACCTCTTAGTTTTTGTGGCGGAAATTGTGCAATATATGTCGTGGCTTCGTGGTTGTGGTAACTTGGACAAACACGCTTCGTGGATGTGATCCCGTTATGGCTTAATTGTCGTGGTTTCATGTGTGGTGAAGTACAATTGGAGTCAATCACCGAAACGACATATGGTGAATACTTCCCCAGGCCGCTAGTAATATTGGAGCCGTCACCATCATCTGACAGTGTTGAATGTGAACCAACACATTACTGTGGTGTAATGGTCAGCATACTCGCCTCGCAAACGAGCGGACCCGGGTTTGATCCCCGGGCAGGGTGAAACTATGGGTGCTTCTTTAAGCCACTTGCCTCTGTCTACCCAGAAGTAATTGGGAACCTGGATGTTAATCGATTTACGAATCGTATTCTAGGGTAATGGTTACCCAGTGCTGTTGGCGAATTTTCCGGTCTTCTCGGACTATTCCTTGACACTGGGTCATGCAGCTCGTTAACTCAGGATGTGGTTCTTGCGTTGGCGGCAGCTTCTACACATGAAACAAATTCACGCCTAGATGGCCCTTGGGCCGGCCATCCTCGTAACACGAGGGGCAACCATTATTATTAATATTTATATATATATATATATATATATATATATATATATATATATATATATATATATATATATATATATTTATATATTTATATATATATATATATTTATATATATATATATATATTTATATATATATTTATATATTTATATATATATTTATATATATATATATATATATATATATATATATATATATTATATATATATTTATATATATTTATAGCTTGATAAAATCACACGGGAAAATGGAAACAACGGAGCACCTTAGCTTTCGTCTTTATTCAAGACATCTTCAGAGGCAACTGGACTACATGGACAGAGAGAGGCTTAAATATACAGGGTGACCTTAAAAACATGAGGTCAGGTCATAATGATGTTTTCAAGTATGACTCAACCATTACCAATATGTTAATAAAGAATAGCCCAAGTTTAAATGTAAATGGAAGTGTTTATTGTATTCCATGTAGCAAATGTAATTGTAATTATGTAGGACAAACAGGAAAAACACTGCAGCTTAGAGTCAAACAACATAAGTATAATATCAGATCTGCATCTGGAAAGCAGTGCCTTGTTCGTTCATGTTAGAATAATAATCACCCTATTGCTTGGGAAAAAGCTTAGAAGTATTTAAATCATCTTGTGTCACAGAAAGACTTCTGGTTGAAGCTTAGTTTGATTAAGGAATTAAAATCAATATACCTATGTGATGGTCAGTTCAAAACTGATAATA
>NW_024742599.1:0-22252 GCF_018991925.1 Homarus americanus
TGTTGTGCTTCGTTCCGGTTACGTATTGCTACTCTCTGGTACACCTCTGACACTCCCAGGTACACCTCTGACACTCCCAGGTACTCACTGACATTCCTGGTACACCTCTGACACTCCCAGGTACACGTCCGACCTCCCATATACACCTCTGACACTCCCAGGTACACATATGACACTCCCAGGTACACCTCCTGACACTCAGGTACTCCTGACGCTCACTGGTACACCCCTGACTCCCAGGTACACCTCTGACACTCCTAGGTACTCCTCTGTCCAATCCCTGATACACCTCTAACCCCAGGCACCGCTGACACTCCCAGGTACACCGCTGACACAGCCATGTACACCTCAGACACTGCCAGGTACACCTCAGACACTGCAGGTACACCTCAGACACTCCCAGGTACACCTTTGACACGCCCAGTATATCTCTGACACTCCAAGGTATCTCTGTCACTCCCAGGTACACCTCTGACACTCCAAGTACTCCACTGACATACCCTGGTACACCTCTGACACTCCCAGATAAACGTCCGACACTCCCAGATACACCTGACACTCCTGGTACATCTCTGACACTCCCAGGTACACCACTGACACTGCCAGGTACACCTCCTGACAATCCCAGGTACTCCTGTGACACTCCCCAGGTACACCTCTGACCTCCCTAGGTATTCCTCTGACACTCCCTGGAGCACCCTCTGACACTCCCAGGTACACCTAGACCTCCCCTACACCTCCTGACACTCCCAGGTACACCTCTTTCACTCCCTGGTTCGCCCCTGACCTCCAGGTACACCTCAGACATTCAGGTACACCTGAAACACTCCCAGGTACACCTCTGACACTCCCAGGTACACCTCAGACACTCCTAGGTACACCTCTCCACACTCCCAGGTACTCTGGACCTCCTTCCTACTTCTCTGACCTCCCCCAGGTACACCTCCAGACACTCCCAGGTGCACCCTACAGACACTCCCAGGTACACCTCAACACTCCAGGCACACCTCCTGACAATCCTAGGTACATCGCTGACACTGCCAGGTACACCTCCTGATACTCCAAGTACACCTCCGACACTCCCAGGTACACCACTGACCCAACCTGACACTCCTGGTACCCCTGACACTCCCAGGTACAGCTCTGACACTCCCAGGTACACCTTTGACACTCCAGGTACCTCAGACTCCCAGGTACACCCAGACACTCCCAGGTACAATCTCCCACACTCTCAGCCACACCTCCGCAACCCCTGACAGGTACACCTCTGACCTCTCAGGTACACCTCGACACTCCAGGTACACCTCGACCTCCCAGGTACATCCTTTGAAACTCCCAGGTACTCCACTGACATTCCCTGGTGCACCTCTGACACTCCTGGCCACACCCTGACACTGCTTGGTACACCTCCGACACTCCCAGGTACACCTCCAGACACTCCCAGGTACCTTCTCACACTCCCAGGTACTCCTGACCTCCCTGGTACACCCTGACACTCCCAGGTACACCTCTAACACTCCCAGGTACATCTCTGACACTCTAAGGTACATCTCCTGACCTCCCAGGTACACCTCCTGACGCTCCCAAGTACTACACTGACATACCCTGGTACACCTCTGACACTCCCAGGCACACCGCGACACTGCCAGGTACACCTCTGACACTCCATGTACACTGCCGACACTCCCAGGTACCTCCGGCACTCCTGGTACACCTCCTGACCTCCCAGGTACACCTCTTTCACTCCCTGGTTCTCCCCGGCACTCTCCAGGTACACCTCAGACACTCCCAGGAACACCTCCAGACACTCCCCAGGTACACCTCTGACACTCCCCAGGTTCACCTCAGCACACGATACACCTCTCACCTCCAGATACCTCTCTCACACTCCCAGGTTCTCCTGTGACCTCCTGGTAATTCTCTGACACTCCATATAGCTCAGACTACTCCACACTCCTGAGACACTCCAGGTACCTCTGACATTCCCAGGCACACCCTCTCACACTCCCAGGTACACCCTGACACTCTTGGTACACATCAGACACTTCTAGGTACACCTCTCACACTCAGGTACACCTCTCACACTCCCAGGCCTCTGTGACACTCCCTGGTATTTCTCTGACCTCCCAAGTACTCCTCCGACACCAGGTACACCTCAGAAACTCCCAGGTACACCTAAGACACATCCAGGCACACCTCCTGACACTCCCAGGTACACCGCTGACCTCCCTGGTACACCCCTGCACTCCCTGGTACCTCTGACACTCCCAGATTCACCTCTGACACTCTCAGGCCTCAGACACTCCGGTGCACACAGATCCTCCCAGGTACACCCCAGACACTCCCAGGTACCTCCGACACTCCCAGGTACACCTCTGACACTCTCTGGTACACCTCTGACACTCCCAGGTACACCTCTGACACTCCAGGTGACTCCACTGACATTCCCTGGTACCTCTGCACTCCCAGGTACACGTCCGACACTCCCATATACACCCTCTGACACTCCCAGGTACACATATGACACTCCCAGGTACACCTCTGACACTCCGGTACTCCACTGACGCTCACTGGCACACCCTGACTCCCAGGTACACCTCTGACACTCCTAGGTACTCCTCTGTCAATCCCTGATACACCTCTAACACCCCAGGCACACCGCTGACACTCCCAGGTACACCGCTGACACAGCCAGGTACACCTCAGACACTGCCAGGTACACCTCAGACACTGCAAGGTACACCTCAGACACTCCCAGGTACACCTTGACACGCCCAGGTATATCTCTGACACCTCCGGTACATCTCTGTCACCCCAGGTACACCTCTGACACTCCCAAGTACTCCACTGACATACCCTGGTACACCTCTGACACTCCCAGATAAACGTCCGACACTCCCAGATACACCTCTGACACTCCCTGGTACATCTCTGACACTCCCAGGTACACCACTGACACTGCCAGGTACACCTCTGACAATCCCAGGTACCCCTGTGACACTCCCAGGTACACCTCTGACATTCCTAGGTATTCTCTGACACTCCCTGGAGCACCTCTGACACTCCCAGGCACACCTCAGACACTCCCCTCACACCTCTGGACACCCCAGGTACACTTCTGACACTCAGGTACTCCACTGACATTCCCTGGTACACCTCTGACAGTCCCAGGTACACGTCCGACACTCCCATATACACCCCTGACACTCTAAGGTACATCTCTGACACTCCCAAGTACACCTCTGACGTCCCAAGTACTACACTGACATACCCTGGCACACCTCTGACACTCCCAGGTACACCGCTGACACTGCCAGGCACACCTCTGACACTCCATGCACACCTGACACTCCCAGGTACACCCTGACACCCCATGTACTCCACTGACACTCCTGGTACACCCCTGACACTCCCAGGAACACCTCTGACACTCCCAGGCACACCTCTGACATTCGCAGGCAGTACACCTCAGACACTCCCAGGTACACTGCAGATACTCCCAGGTACACCCCAGACACTCCCAGGTACACCTGACCCTCCCAGGCACACCTCTGGCACTCTCTGGTACACCTCTGATATTCCCAGGTACACCTCTGACACTCCCCAGCACACCTCTGACACTCCCAGGTACTCCACTGACATTCCCTGTACACCTCTGACACTCCCAGGTACACGTCCGACACTCCCAGATACACTCTGACATTCCCAGGTACACCTCTGACACTCCCAGGTATACCGCTGAAACTGCCAGGTACACCTCTGACACCCCATGTACACCCCAGACACTCCCAGGTACACCTCCGACACTCCCAGGTACACCTCTGACACTCTCTGGTACACCTCTGACACTCCCAGGTACACTCTGACACTCACAGGTACTCCAATGACATTCCCTGGTACACCTCTGACACTGGTACACGTCCGACACTCCCAGATACACCTCTGACACCCCAGGTACACATATGACACTCCCAGGTACACCTCTGACACACTCCTAGTACTCCACTGACATTCCCTGGTACACCTCTGACACCCCAGTTACACGTCCGACACACCCAGATACACCTCTGACACTCCCCAGGTACACATATGACACTCCCAGGTACACCCTGACACTCCCAGGTACTCCACTGACGCTCACTGGTACACCCCTGACTCCCAGGTACACCTCTGACACTCCTAGGTACCTCTGTCAATCCCTGATACACCTCTAACACTCCCAGGTACACCGCTGACACTCCCAGGTACAATGCTGGCACAGCCAGGTACACCTCAGTGTAGTGAGGGGTTGTCAGACCACAGCTTACATCTCAGAAACTCCAGTCTGACCGGACATTAGCCGAGGGCAAAAGTATAGGGTAACTCTGCGGTTGACCAAGGATTGTAAACCAACTAGCTCCCCCTCCCATGTCACACATGTAAGAAGGCACCAGCCGACTCTCTCCCAATATACAATAACCTACACCGCAGAAAGAAGTCCAGACCTGACCTCACAATTAGCCAGGTCACTTGTAACCCTTGGAACCCAACTCAAGGCCTCTCGTGTTACACGGCCCCACCTGACGACTTCTCCTTACATCTCAGAAACTCCAGTCTGACCCGACGTTTGGGAAGTCAAGTGGAGGGGAACTCTCACGGTTGCTCTCCCAATATACACATGGCCCCACCTGATGACTTTCCCAGATAGTTCTGAAAAAGTCCAGGCCTGACCGCACATTTGCGGGGTCAAATGTAAAGAGACCCTTCGCCGCCCCCCAGGCCAGCTGAACCTGACGGCTCGCTTCCCAATATATAGGACGTCCTGGTCCTCCCTCGCGGATTCGCAGAGAAGTAGTTGTCTTGTAACAAGGTGGCCAGCTACGACACCACTAGTGCTGCTCCAGCGAAGTCAGGGCCGGAGGCAAGCCGCCTCCGGTCAGGACCGAGACTTCCCTCCGGTGTCCCAGCTAAGCAGGCGCCCGCCCGACACCAGTGGTCCCGCTAAGCAGACTACCTGCTAGGCCTCCCCTAGGTCACGTGAGTGTTTGTCAGAGCTTTCCATGGGATGAGTTACCTACGTGGGAAGTGTATTCATTTCATGTTCGTGTCCGAGAATCAGAGTGTCTAGTAACGTAATATGATGTCCTAGTAACGTAAACATAATGTCCTAGTAACTTCAATAGAAGGTGTTATTAATGGGTCCATGTCATGTCGTTAATTAATAAAGAGTTGTAACGAAGCAGTGTTTGAGAAGTCGCCCTTAAGACGTAATAGAAGTGTATTGACGTATAAGATACGATAAGTGTACTGACAGTGTAAATAACTATCACGGCCACGCTACCAAAGTCTTCCTCCCTTTTACTCTCTTACTAAATGTTCTACCTATATATATAAACATCTTCATGCAAGATTCGTAGCATTACAATGGTGGCAGCGCCTTAACGTAATACTCACGCCTCTTAACTTTAGTGTTCAGTACAGTGATAGTTAGAATCTTTTGAAGTAATCTCGTAACTATCTTGACGAAGCAGGCAGTACAAGGGTGGTTGCATTCGTAACATTATATTGGTGGCATTCACGCCTCCCTCGCTTAGTTATTATAATGGTAGCAGCGAACTTAACGTAAACTCACGCCTTCCCTCGGTTAGCCATAACACCTGGCTCGTTTCATCCTTCATTTGTTTCAGTCTAAGTTTGTCTACAATTGTGTAATAAGTAATTCCCGTGTCGTAGCGTGAAAAGTGGCCTAGTGTGTCACCGTTACAGCTCAAGTAAATGTCTCTCGTCGTGGTATGCGCGAATTTTTTTTTCTAGAAATATGTTCAGTCCTTAATATAATTTCTCAGTGTTCCCCGCGTTCTGTGAAGTTCTCAGTATCCCAAGTGCATTTTAATTGTCGGTCAGTGTTAAATGTACCTATTGTGTTTTAGCGATAGAAGCGGTGTCTGTACTAACTGTTATAACTTAACATGTCTTTTAACCTACATCCTCCTCCCTGTCCTAACCCTCACCTCACCCTCCGTACCCATCCGTTCCCGCCTCGCTCCGCCCTGCCCTGCCCTGCCCTGCCCTGCCCTGCTCCGCCCCCCTACCCCGCTCCGCTCCGCCCCGCCCCGCCCCGCCCCGCGCCCCGTCCCGGTTACGCCACTCTACACCTCAGGCCTTCCCTAGGTCACGCGCGCATCATGGCCGAATGTTTCCCGCCCCGCCCGCCCGGGTGACCACCAATGTTTTGTCCTGTGAGTTATGCTTCGAAATTGGTGGTTAGTGTTACTTAACATTGCGATAATTACAGAGCTTCACTCAGTGTGTTTTTATGCTAGTATGATTTGTAATGTACTCTTTGACGCGTAGTGATAAATAATATTCAATGTAGTGAGCAGAGCTTCACTCCCCGACCCAGCCTAATGAGAAAATTGTCGTGACGGAAATAATAGTTACCAAACATTGACGTAACTTATAAAGTAAATATCTGTTTTTTTTTGCGAATGCACTTCCAACTAATCCATCATCCCTTTAGGATTGTTTCTGTCAAATGTCACACACAGTACCGCCCCATGGCTAGCCGGAATCCGTCCACAGCACATATAAGAAGAAGTAGCAGCGTGAGGAATGCAGCGTGAGGAATGCAGCACCACACCCGCCACGCACCACCCCCACTTCTTTCAAGTCCTACCTGGTCTAGGATTAAGAAGAGTTTATATTTTTCTACTAGGAAGTTAAGGAGTGTGGAATGAAGTGCCACACAACGAACCCTGGTGAGCCCAGCCAGGGAGGGATTCACCACTGTGGAAGGTGTAAGACAGGACGGTCTTTGGTCTCGCCGACACTCACGTACGGAGGGCGAGGCCTGGTCCGCGGAACCTGCCTTACGAGTTATCTAAGGAGACGACAGCCCAAACAGTGGACCGGCTTCATCCCAGCCGGAGAGGGCCGACGGCAGATGAACAGAAAATCGTCTGGAATATGTTGAAAACGAAGATGTATAAAGAAATACAGATGGAGCAGAAAAATTCATCTGGAATATGACGGAAAACGAAGATGTATAAAGAAACGCAGACGAGCAGAAAAATCGTCTGGAATATGAAAATGCTCTAAACGTAGAGGAAGCGCAGGTGAACAGAAAAATCATCTGGAATATTATAGAAACCAGGAGGAAGTGTGAAGAAGTCAGATGTGGTGACACGACCTACAAAGTGCGGTATTGAAGAAGGAAAAACGTGCTATGTGAAGACAGAAGAGACGCTGTGCTGACATCAGAAGAAAGTCGACGATGAAAAGGTGGATAATCAGAAGGACCAATCGACTACCGTTGTTGTGCTGCCAGCATTCCTTATTTTCAGATACCAGCTGGATGGAGGACTTGAGCCATGCTGGACCCAACAAATGTACTGATGTTGTTGATGTTGCTGATGTGTAATAAAAAGATATAACACCCTAACATGTGAAGCAGGAGCATTTTGTATGAAGTATTTCATTCTCTGATTTTTTGTACTACAAAGAATGTTGTTTTTTAAAAGATTAGTCACTTTTTCTATGAGTTCATTTGATCAATGTTTTGTATTACCAAACACAATGTTGTAGCCATTTACTGACTGAGATGAATTATTATTTTGACACGGCCTGGTTAGGCAATGTAACACCTGATTTTGTTTGTAGAATGTGATTTGCAAGTTTGCCTCGGACACTATGCTAGATATGAAGGATCTTTAGATCACTCTATGTTCACTTACTGTGTATGTGTTTATTTTTTTCTCCTGTCATAGAAGCTTTAATCTTGGCGGGAGGTATAGTAAGCTTTGTCAGATCAAACTATGCCAGTAGAAAAACATACATCTCTAATGTTATAATTTATAAAACGTAAGGATGCATTATCGCCTCAGGGACTATATTAGATACTGCACATGATGTTACTGTCTACTTTAAATGTGTCATCAGTTCTCTGAGCATGTAAGCTTTGGTCTTGGCGGGAGGTGTAGTGAGGGGTTGTCAGACCACAGCTTACATCGCGAGGAAAGCCAGACTTGTCCCGACATTAGCCCAGGTCAAGTATAGGGTAACTCTGCGGTTGACCAAGGATTGTAAACCAACTAGCTCCCCCTCCCATGTCACACATGTAAGAAGGCACCAGCCGACTCTCTCCCAATATACAATAACCTACACCGCAGAAAGAAGTCCAGACCTGACCTCACAATTAGCCAGGTCACTTGTAACCCTTGGAGCCCAACTCAAGGCCTCTCGTGTTACACGGCCCCACCTGACGACTTCTCCTTACATCTCAGAAACTCCAGTCTGGCCCGACGTTTGGGAAGTCAAGTGTAGGGGAACTCTCACGGTTGCTCTCCCAATATACACATGGCCCCACCTGATGACTTTCCCAGATAGTTCTGAAAAGGTCCAGGCCTGACCGCACATTTGCGGGGTCAAATGTAAAGAGACCCTTCGCCGCCCCCCAGACCAGCTGAACCTGACGGCTCGCTTCCCAATATATAGGACGTCCTGGTTCTCCCTCGAGGATTCGCAGAGAAGTAGTTGTCTTGTAACAAGGTGGCCAGCTACGACACCACCAGGCCTGCTCGAGCCGAAGTCAGAGGCCGGAGGCAAGTCGCCTCCGGTCAGGACCGAGACTTCCCTCCGGTGTCCCAGCTAAGCAGTCGCCCACCCGACACCAGTGTTCCAGCTAAGCAGACTACCTGCTAGGCCTCCCCTAGGTCACGTGAGTGTTTGTCAGAGCTTTCCGTGGGATGAGTTACTTACGTGGGAAGTGTATTCATTTCATGTTCGTGTCCGAGAATCAGAGTGTCTAGTAACGTAATATGATGTCCTAGTAACGTAAACATAATGTCCTAGTAACTTCAATAGAAGGTGTTATTAATGTGTCCATGTCATGTTCATAATTAATAAAGAGTTGTAACGAAGCAGTGTTTGAGAAGTCGCCTTTAAGAACGTAATAGATGTGTATTGACGTGTAAGACACGACCAGTGTACGATAAGAGTAAATAACTATCACGGCCACGCTACCAAAGTCTTCCTCTCTTTATACTCTTATACTATCAATATTCTACCTATATGTAATCTTCTTCTTGTGAGTTTTGTCTCATTACACCCAGGTACACCTCTGACACTCCCTGGTACACCTCTGACACTCCCAGGTACACCTCAGACACTCCCTGGTACGCCTCAGACACTCCCTGGTACGCCTCAGACACTCTCAGGTACACCGATTTCACTCCCTGGTTCTCCCCTGACACTCCCAGGTACACCTCAGACACTCCCAGGTACACCTCAGACACTCCCAGGTACACCTCTGACACTCCCTGGTACACCTCAGACACTTCTAGGTACACCTCTCACACTCGCAGGTACACCTCTCACACTCCCAGGTACTCCTGTGACACCCCAGGCACACCCCAGACACTTCACACCCCTGACACCCCAGGCACACTTTCACCCCCTGGTCTCCCCTGACACTCCCCAGGCACACCCCCAGACACCCTAGGCACACCTCTCACACTCCCCAGGTACTCCCTGTGACACTCCCTGCTACTTCTCCACACTCCCCAGGTACACCTCAGACACTCCCAGGTACACCACAGACACCTAGGTACACCCCAGACACCCCAGGCACACCTCTGACAATCTTAGGTACACCGCTGACACTGCCAGGTACAACTCTGATACTCCATGTACACCTCCGACACCCCAGGTACACCTCTGACACTCCCAGGTACCCACTGACACTCCCTGGTACACCCCTGACACCACAGGTACAGCTCTGACACTCCGAGGCACACCCTTGACACTCCAGGCACACCCCAGACACCCCCAGGTACACCCCAGACACTCCCCAGGCACACCACACTCTCAGCCACACCTCCGACACTAACAGGTGACACCTCTGACACTCTGGTACACTCTGACACCTCCCGGCACACCTCTGACACTCCCAGGCACATCCTTTGACACTCCCAGGTACTCCACTCGACATTCCAGGTACACTCCTGACACTCGCAGTACACCGCTGACACTGCTTGGCACACCTCCGACACTCCCAGGCACACCTCCGACACTCCCCAGGCACACTTCACACCCCAGGTACACCTCCGACACGCCCAGGTACACCCCTGACACTCCCAGGTACATCTCTGACACCCATGGCACATATCTGACACCCCAGGCACACCTCCCCACACACCCCCAGGTACCCCTGTGACACTCCCACACCTGACACACCCAGGCACACCTCAGACACTCCCAGGCACAGACACTCCAGGTACACCCCAGACACTCCAAGCACACCTCTGACAATCCTAGGTACACTGCTGACACTGCCAGGTACAACCTGATACACCCATGTACACCTGACACTCCCAGGTACACCTCTGACACTCCCAGGTACTCCACTGACACCCCTGGTACATCTCTGACTCTCCCAGGACACCACTGACACTCCCAGGTACACCTCTGACAATCCCAGGTACTCCTGTGACCACTAGGCACACCTCTGACACTCCTAGGTATCTTGTGACACTTGTTACACTTCTGACACCCCAGGTACACCTCAGACACTCCCTCGTACACCTCTGACACTTCCAGGTACACCTCTTTCACTCCCCTGTCTGCCCCCTGACACTCCCCAGGTACACCTCAGACACTCCCCATGTACACCTGAAACACCCCAGGCACACCTCTGACACCCCAGGCACACCTCAGACACCTCAGGCACACTCCTCACACCCCAGGCACACCCCACACCCTAGGCACTCCTGCATACCCCTGCTACTTTCATGAATTTGCAGTACACCTCAGACACCCCCAGGCACACCACAGACACCCCAGGCACACCCCAGACACTCCCAGGCACACCTCTGACAATCCCAGGCACACCGCTGACACTGCCAGGCACAACTCTGACACTCCATGTACACCTCCGACACTCCCAGGCATACCTCTGACACTTCAGGTACCCACTGACACTCCCTGGTACACCCCTGACACTTCCAGGCACAGCTCTGACACTCCCAGGTACACCTTGACACTCCCAGGCACACCCCAGACACTCCCAGGCACACCTTGACACGCCCAGGCACATCTCTGACACCCAAGGCACATCTCTGACACTCCTCGGCACACCTCTGACACCTGCACCCACTGACATACCCTGGTACACCTGACACTCCCAGATAAACGTCCGACACTCCCAGATACACCTCTGACACTCCCTGGTACATCTCTGACACTCCCAGGCACATCACTGACACTGCCAGGTACACCTCTGACAACTCAGGACTCCTGTGACACCCCCAGGCACACCTCTGAAACTCCTAGGTATTCTCTGACACCCCCTGGTGCACCTCTGACACCCCAGGCACACCTCAGACACTCCCCCTACACCTCTGACACTCCCAGGTACACCCTTTCACCCCTGGTTCTGCCTCACACCCCAGCAGGCACACCAGACACCTAGGCACACCCCACACTCCCAGGCACTCCTGTGACACTCTGCTACTTCTCTGACACTCCAGGTACACCTCAGACACTCCCCAGGTACACCACAGACACCCCAGGCACACCTCAGACACCCCAGGCACACCTCTGACAATCTTAGACACCGCTGACACTGCCAGGTACAACTCTGATACTCCATGTACACCTCCGACACTCCCAGGCACACCTCTGACACTCCCAGGTACCCACTGACACTCCCTGGTACACCCCTGACACTCACAGGTACAGCTCTGACACCCTGAGGCACACCTTGACACTCCCAGGCACACCTCAGACACTCCCAGGTACACCCCAGACACCCCAGGTACAATTCTCACACTCTCAGCCACACCTCCGACACTAACAGGTACACCTCTGACACTCTGGCACGCCTGACACTCCCAGGCACACCTCTGACACTCCCAGGTACATCCCTTGACACTCCCAGGTACTCCACTGACATTCCTGCACCCTCTGACACTCGCAGTACAACGCTGACACTGCTTGGTACACCTCCGACACTCCCAGGTACACCTCCGACACCCCAGTACACCTCACACTCCCAGGTACACCTCCGACACTCCCAGGTACACCTCTGACACTCCCAGGCACATCTCTGACACTCCATGGTACATATCTGACACTCCCAGGCACACCTCTCACACCCCAGGCACCTGTGACACTCCCTGCTACTTCTCTGACACACCCAGGTGCCACCCCAGACACTCCCCAGGCACACCACACTCCCAGGTACACCCCAGACACTCCCAAGCACACCCTCTGACAATCCTAGGTACACCACCGCTGACACTGCCAGGTACAACTCTGATACTCCATGTACACCTGACACTCCCAGGTACACCTCTGACACTCCCCAGGTACTCCACTGACACCCCCTGGCACATCTCTGACTCTCCCAGGTACACACCACTGACACTGCTGCACACTCTGACATCCCAGGTACCCCTGACACTCCAGGCACACCTCTGACACTCCTAGGTATTCCGTGACACTCCCTGTTACACCTCTGACACTCCCAGGCACACCTCAGACACCCCCCCTGCACACCTCTGACACTCGGCACACTCTTTCACTCCTGGTTCTGCCCCTGACACCCCAGGCACACCCTCAGACACTCCCCATGCACACCTGGAAACACTCCCAGGCACACCTCTGACACTCCCCAGGCACACCTCAGACACTCCGAGGCACACCTCTCACACTCCCGGCACACCTCTCACACTCCTAGGTACTCCTGTGATACTCTGCCACTTCTCTGACACTCCCAGGCACCCCAGACACTCCCCAGGCACACCACAGACACACTCCCAGGCACACCCCAGACACTCCCAGCACACCTCTGACAATCCTAGGCACACCGCTGACACTGCCAGGTACAACTTGATACTCCATGCACACCTCCGACACTCCCCAGGTATACCCTGACACTCCCAGGTACTCCACTGACACTCCCTGGCACACCCTGACACTTCCAGGTACAGCCTGACACTCCCAGGCACACCTTGACACTCCCCAGGTACACCTCAGACACCCCAGGCACATCCCTGACACCTGCTGCACATTCAACACCCCAGGTACACTCCTCTCACACCCCCAGGCACTGCATACCCTGCTACTTTCTGACACCCCAGGCACACCCCTCAGACACCCCAGGCACACCACAGACACACCCCAGGCACACCCCAGACACCCCAGGCACACTCTGACAATCCTAGGTACACCGCTGACACCCAGTACAACTCTGACACTCCATGCACACTCCGACACTCCCCAGGCACACCCTGACACTCCCCAGGCACCACTGACACTCCCTGCAGGCACTCTGACACCCCAGGCACACCACTGACACTGCCAGGCACACCTCTGACAATCCCAGGTACTCCTGTGACACCCCAGGCACACCTCTGACACCCCAGGTATTTCCTCTGACACTCCCTGTTACACCTCTGACACTCCCCAGGCACACCTCAGACACCCCCTGCACACCTCTGACACTTCCAGGCACACCCCTTTCACTCCCTGGTTCTGCCCCTGACACTCCCAGGCACACCTCAGACACTCCCCATGCACACCTGAAACACCCCAGGCACACCTCTGACACTCCCCAGGCACACCAGACACCCTAGGCACACCTCCCACACTCCCCAGGTACACCCCACACTCCCCAGGCACACCCTCACACTCCCCTGCTACTCTGACACCCCAGGCACACCCCAGACACTCCCAGGTACACCCCAGACACTCCCAGGCACACCTCTGACAATCCTAGGCACACCACACTGCCAGGCACAACTCTGATACTCCATGCACACCTCCGACACCCCAGGCATACCTCTGACACTCAAAGGTACCCAATATGCTCCCTGGTACACCCCTGACACTTCCAGGTACAGCTCTGACACCAGGTGCACACCCCAGTCACACCCCAGACACCCCAGGCACACCCCAGACACTCCCAGGCACACCTCACACCTCAGGTACACCTGACACTAACAGGCACACCTCTGACACTCTCGGCACTCTGACACTCCGGCACACCTCTGACACTGGCACATCCTTGACACTCCCAGGCACTCCACTGACATTCCTGGTACACCCTGACACTCCCAGGCACACCGCTGACACTGCTTGGCACACCCTCGACACTCCCAGGCACACCTCCGACACCCCAGGACACCTCTCACACCCCAGGCACACTCCGACACTCCATGCCACCTCTGACACTCCCCAGGCACATCTCTGACACTCCAAGGTACATCTCTGACACCCCAGGTACACCTCTGACACTCCCAAGTACTCCACTGACATACCCTGGCACACCTCTGACACTCCCAGGTACACGCTGACACCGCACACCTCTGACACTATGCACACCGCCGACACCCCTGGCACACCTCTGACACTCCCATGTACTCCACTGACATCCTGGCACCTGAACTCCCCAGGAACACCTCTGACACTCCCAGGCACACCTCTGACATTCTCAGGCACACTTCAGACACTCCCCAGGCACACCGCAGATACTCCCCCAGAACACCCCAGAGGCACACCTGACCCTCCGGCACACCTTGACACTCTGCACACCTCTGACATTCAGGCACACCTCTGACACTCCCAGGCACACCTCTGATAATCCCCAGGTACCCACTGACATTCCCTGGTACACCTCTGACACTCCCAGGCACACGTCCGACACTCCCAGATACACTTCTGACATTCCAGGTTCACCTCTGACACCCGGCACACCTCTGACACCCCAGGCACCCAATGACATTCCCTGGTACACCCTGACACTCAGGCACACCCTGCACCCTGCCCCTGATACACCTCTAACACTCCCAGGCACACCGCTGACACTCCCAGGCACACCGCCACACAGCCAGGCACACCTCAGAAAGCCACAGTACACCTCAGACACTGCCAGGTACACCTCAGACACTCCCAGGCACACCCCAGACACCCAAGGGCCACTCCGACACTCCCAAGTGCACCTCTGACACCCCAAGCACTCCACTGACATACCCTGGCACACCTCTCACACTCCCAGGTACACCGCTGACACCGCCAGGTACATCCTGACACCCCAGGCACACCCCTGACATCTCCCAAGCACTCCACTGACATACCCTGGCACCTCTGACACCCCAAGCACACTGCTGACACTGCCAGGCACACCCTCTGACACTCCATGCACACCGCCGACACTCCCAGGCACACCCTGATACCCCATGTACTCCACTGACACCTCCCCTGGCACACCCTGACACTCCCAGGAACACCCTCTGACACTCCCAGGCACACCTCTGACATTCTCAGGTACACTCAGACACTCCCAGGTACACCGAGAGAATCCTGCACACCTGAGACACTCCTAGGTACACTGACCCTCCCAGATACACCTAGACACTCCCAGTGCCACCGCTGACACTCCCAGGCACACTGACACTCCCAAGCACACTCTGACACCCCAGGTACACCTGACACCCCAGGTACACTCCGACATTCCCAGGTACACTCACCCCAGGCACCTCGACACTCCCCAGGCATGATACCCAGGCACACTCCAACACTCCCAGGTACACGTCTGACACTTGGTGCCCAAGACACCCAGGTACACTTTCACACTCCTGACACCTTCTGGGCACACCTCTGACACCCCAGGCACACTCTGACCTCCAGGTGCACTCCTGACACTCCAGGCACACCTTGACACCCCAGGTACTCCACTGACATTCCCTGAACACCTCTGACACTCCCAGGTACACTGCTGACACGCCATGCACACCTCTGAAACTCCCAGGAACACCTCCTGACACCCCCAGGCACACCTCCGGACACTGCCAGGCACACTTACACCCCAGCACACCCTGACACCCCAGGCACACCCTGACACCCCCAGGCACACCCCTCCGACACTCCCAGGTCACACCTCTGACACTTGCAGTAACCCACTGACACCCCTGGCACACCCTGACACTCCCAAGACACCTCTGACACTCCCAGCACACCCCACACCTTGCACACACCCACACCCCCAGGCACACCGCAGACACCCCAGGCACACCCCAGACACTCCCAGGCACACCTCCCCATTCCCAGGCACACCTCTGACACTCCCCAGGCACACCTCTGACACTCCCCAGGTACCCAATGACATTCCCTGGTACACCTCTGACACCCCAGGCACACCTCCCTGACACCTAGGCACCTCTGTCACCCCCTGATACACCTCTAACACTCCCAGGCACACCCTGCTGACACTCCCCAGGCACACCGCTGACACAGGCACACCTCAGAAACTGCCAGGTAACACCAGACACTGCCAGGCACACCCCAGACACTCCCCCAGGTACACCTCAGAAACCCAAGGCCACCTCCGACCCTAAGTGCACCTCTGACACCCCAGGCACTCCACTGACATACCCTGGCACACTCTCACACTCCCAGGCAACCGCTGACACCGCCAGGCACATCTCTGACACTCAGGTACACCTCTGACACTCCCAAGTACTCACTGACACACCCTGGGTACACCTCTGACACCCCCAAGAACACTGCTGACACTGCCAGGTACACCTCTGACACTCCATGTATACCGCCGACACCCCAGGCACACCTCTGACACTCCCATGCACCCACTGACACTCCCTGGTACACCCCTGACACTCCAGGAACACCTCTGACACTCCCCAGGTACACTTGACATTCTCAGGCACACCTCAGACACCTGGGCACACTGCAGATACTCCCAGGTACACCCCAGACACTCCAGGTACACCTCCGACCTCCCAGACACTCAGACAACTCCCAGGTACACCGCTGACACTCCCAGGCACACTCTGACACCCAGGCACACCTCTGACACCCCAGGCACACCTGACATTCCCAGGCACACTCTACACCCCACACACCCTCCTGACACCCCAGGCACACCCCTGATACCCCAGGCACACCTCCAACACCTCAGGCACACGGTCTGACACCCCAGGTACACCCCAGACACCCCCAGGCACACTTCTCACACTCCCCACACCTCTGACACTCCCCAAGCACCTCTGACACCCCAGGTACACCTCTGACCCTCGCAGGCCACCTGACACTCCAGGAACACCCTTGACACTCCCAGGCACCACTGACATTCCCTGGAACACCTCTGACACTCCCAGGCACACGCTGACACATGGCCATGTACACCTGACACTCCCAGGAACACCTCCGACACTCCTCAGGCACACCTGACACTGCCAGGTACACTTACACCCCAGGCACACCTCTGACACTCCCAGGTACACTTGACACTCCCAGGCACACCTCCTGACACTCTCAGGCACACCTCTGACACTCCCATGTACTCCACTGACACTCCCTGGTACACCCCTGACACTCCCAAGCACACCCTGACACCTAGCACACCCCTGACACTCCCAGGCACACCTCCGACTCTCCCCAGGCACACCTCTGACACTTTCTGCACACCTCTGACACTCCCAGGTATACTCTGACATTCCGAGGCACACCTCTGACATTCCCAGGCACACCTCTGACATTCCCAGGTACCTCTGACACTCCCATGTACCCACTGACACTCTGGCACACCCCTGACACTCCCAGTCACACCAGACGCTCCCAGGTACACCTCTGACAACTCCCAGGTACACCGCAGATGCTCCCAGGCACACCTGCACTCCTGTACACCCCACAATATGCACACCTCTGACACTCTCTGGCACACCTCTGACAGTCCCAGGTACACCTCTGACATTCCCCAGGCACACCTCTGACACTCCCAAGGCACACCTCTGACACTCCCATGTACACCTCCGATACTCCCCAGATACACCTCTGACACTCCCAGGCACACCTCCTGACACTCTGGCACACCTCTGACACTCCCAGGCACACCCTTTCACTCCCTGGTTCTCCCTGACACTTGTGCACACCTCAGACACTCCTAGAACACCTCAGCACACTGGCACACCTCTGACACTCCCAGGTTCACCCCAGACACCCTAGGCACACCTCTCACACTCTCAGATCCACCTCACACTCCCAGGTTCTCCAGACACTTGGAACCTTGACACTCCTGGCACAGCTCAGACACCCAGGCACCTCTCAGACACCCTGGCACACCTCACATTCAGGCACACCTCTGACACCCCAGGCACGCCACTGACACCGCCAGGTACACCTCTGACACCCCATGCACACCTGACACCCCAGGCACACCTCTGACACTCCCAGGCACCTCTGTCAACCCCTGATACACCCTAACACTCCAGGTACACCTGCTGACACCCCAGGCACACCTCAGACACCCTAGTACACCTCTCACACTCCCAGGTACTCTGACACTCCCCTGCACTTCTGACACACTCCTGGTGGCACACCTCAGACACTGGCACACCACAGACACTCCAGGCACACCTCAGACACTCCCCAGGCACACCTCTGACACCTTAGTACACGCTGACACTCCAGGCACAACTCTGACACTCATGTACACCTGACACTTGCACACTTGACATCCCAGGTACCCACTGACACCCCTGGTACACCCTGACACCCTGCAAACTCTAGACACTCTGCACACCCAGACACCCCAGGCAATTCTCCGACACCCCAGCACACCTCTCTGACACCTCTGGCACACCTCTGACATCCCAGGCACACCCCTGACACTCCCAGTACACCTCTGACACTCCCAGGTACCCACTGACATTCCTGGCACACCTCTGACACCCCAGGCACACGTCCGACACCCAGATACACTCTGACACTCCCAGGCACACCTCTGACACTATGCACACTCTGACACCCCAGGTACCTACATGACATTCCCTGGTACACCTCTGACACCCCAGGCACACCTCTGACAACCCTAGGTACTCTGTCCACCTGATACACCTCAACACTCCCCAGGTACACCGCAGACACCCCAGGCACACCGCTGACACACCCAGGCACACTGCAGACACAGCCAGGCACACCCCAGAACACTGCCAGGCACACCCCAGACATTCCCAGGCACACCCCAGACATTCCCCAGGCACACCTCAGACACCCAAGGCCACCTCGACACCCCAAGTGCACCTGACACCCCAAGTACCCACTGAATACCCTGGCACACTCTGACACCCCAGGCACACCGCTGACACTGCCAGGCATCTCTGACACCCCAGGCACCTCTGACACCCCAAGTACTCCACTGACATACCTTGTACACTCTGACACTCCTGGGCACACCGCTGACACCCAGGTACACCCCTGACACTCCATGTGCACAAGCCGACACTCCCAGGCACACCTCACACTCCATGTACACCGCCGACACTCACAGGTGCCACCTCTGACACCCCAGGTACACCCCTGACACTCCCAGGAACACCTCTGACACCCCCAGGCACACCTCCTGACATTCTCAGGTACACCTCAGCAGGTACACCGCAGACACCCCAGGTACACCCCAGACACTCCCAGGCACACCCCGACCCTCCAAGATACACCCCAGACACCCCCAGGTACACCGCTGACACTCCCCAGGCACTCCCCTGACACCCCAAGGTTCCTGACAATTCCCCAGCACCCGACACTCCCAGGTCCACCTCCGACATCCAGGCACACTTCTTGCATTCCCCAGGTACACCTCCGACACCCCAGGCACACCTCTGATACCCCAGGTACACCTCCAACACTCTCAGGTACACGTCTGACACCCCAGGCACACCCCAGACACTCCCAGGCACATCTCACACCCCAGGTACACTCCGACACCCCAAGTACACTCCCTGACACTCCCAGGTACACCTGACCTCGCAGGTACACCTCTGACACTCACAGGTACACCTTTGACACTCCCTGGCACTCCACTGACATTCCTGAACACCTCTGACACTCCCAGGTACACTGCCAGGCACACCTGACACTCCCAGGAACACCTCCGACACTCCTAGGTACACCTCAGACACAGGTACACCTCACACCAGGTGGCACACCTCTGACACTCCCCAGGTACACCCTCTGACACCCTATACACTGACACTCCCAGGCCACCTCCACACCCCATGTACCCACTGACACTCCCTGGTACACCTGACACTCTAGGCACACCCTGACACTCCCCACACCCCCTGACACCCCAGGCACACCCCAGACACCCCAGGCACTGCAGAACCCAGGTACACCTCCCAGACACTCCCCAGGCATACCTCTGACACCCCAGGCACACCCCTGACACTCCCCAGGCACACCTCCGACCTCCCAGGCACACCTCTGACACTCTGGTACACCTCTGACACTCCCAGGTGTTACTTCTGACATTCTGAGGCACACCTCTGACATTCCCAGGTACACTCTGACATTCCTGTACCTCTGACACCCATACCCACTGACACTTGGCACACCCTGACACTCCAGTTACACCTCTGACGTCCAGGTACAACCTCTGACACTCCCCAGGTACACCTCAGACACTCTCAGGTACACCGCAGATGCTCCCAGGCACACCCAGACACTCCCAGGTACACCCCTCAGACACTCCCCAGGTACACCTCTGACACTCTCTGGTACACTCTGACACAGTCCCAGGCACACCTCTGACATTCCAGGTACACCTCTGACACTCCCAAGGCACACCTCTGACACTCCCATGTACACCTGATACTCCCCAGATACACCTCTGACACTCCCGACCTGACACTCCCTGGCACACCCCACACACTTCCACACCTCTTTCACTCCCGGTTCTCCCCTGACACTCCCAGGCACACCTCAGACACCCAGGAACACCTCAGACACTCCGCAGTACACCTCTGACACCCCAGGTTCACCTCAGACACCCTAGGCACACCACACTCTCAGACACACCCCACACTCCCCAGGTTCTCCTGTGACACCCTGGTACTCCCCAACACCCCTGGCAAGCCCAGACACCCCACAGGCACACCTTCAGACACCCCCAGCGTACACCGACATTCCCAGGCACACTTGACGCCCCAGGCACACCACTGACACTGCCAGGCACACCTCTGACACCCCATGTACACCTCCGACACTCCCAGGCACACCCTGACACCCAGGTACTCCACTGACACTCCTGGTACACCCCTGACACCCCACACCTCTGACATTCTTGCTGCACACCACACTGCAGGTACCTCCGACACTCCCAGTTACACCTCTGACACCCCAGGCACACATCTGACACTCCCAGGCCATCCTCTGAGACTCCCCAGGCACCTCTGACACCCCCAGGCACACTGACACTCCCAGGCACACCTTCGGACACCCTAGGTACCTCTGTCACCCCTGATACACCTCTACCCCAGGTACACCGCTGACACCCTTGGCACACATCAGACAATTCCTAGGCACACCTCTCACACCCGCAGGCACCTTCCCACACCCCCAGGCACCCGAGACACTCCCTGGCATTTCTCTGACACTCCAGAGCATCCTCGACACCTCAGGCACACCAGACACCCCCAGGTACACCCAAGACACTCCCAAGCACACCTCTGACACTCCCAGGTACACCGCTGACACTCCTAGCACACCCTGACACTCCTGGCACACTCTGACACTCCCAGATTCACCTCTGACACCCCCAGGCACACCCTCAGACACTCCCCAGGCACACCCCAGATACTCCAGGCACACTCCCCAGACACTCATGAAAGCACTGACACCCCAGGCACACCTCTGACACCTCTGTTACACCTCTGACACTCCCAGGCACACCTCTGACACAGGTACTCCACTGACATTCCCTGGCATCTTTCCACACTCCCAGTCCGACACTCACATACACCTCTGACAATCCCAGGCACACATATGACACTCCAGGTACACCTCTGACAATTCCCAGGTACCCAACTGACGCTCACTGGTACACCTTGACTCCCAGGTTCACCTCTGACACTCCTAGGCACCTCTGTCAATCCCTGATACACATCCAACACTGGCACACTGCTGACACCCCAGGCACACATCACAGACACCCCAGGCACACCACACACCCCAGGTACACCTGTGACACCCCCTGCCACCTCTGACACCCCAGGCACACCCCAGACACTCCCAGGCACACCACAGACACCCCAGGTACACCCCAGACACCCAGGTACACACCTCTGACAATCTAGTACACCATGACACTGCCAGGCACAACCCTGACACTCCATGCACACCTGACACTCACCAGGCACACCTCTGACACCAGGCACCCACTGACACTAGCAACATGTAACCGAACGAAGCATGTACTTGA
>NW_024742600.1:0-11217 GCF_018991925.1 Homarus americanus
ATCATTGGCTGGGTTCAGTTACGTATTGCTCACCTCTGACACTCCCAGGTACACCTCTGACACTCCCAGGTACACCTCTGATACTCCCAGGTATGCCTCTGACACTCCCAGGTACACCTCCGACACTCCCAGTTACACCCCTGACACTCCCAGTTACACCCTGACACTCCCAGGTACACCCCTGACACTCCCAGATACACCTCTGATGCTCCCAGGTACACCTCTGAGCACTCCCAGGTACACATCCGATACTCCCAGGTCACACCTCCGATAGTCCCAGGTACACGTCTGACACTCCCAGGCCTCTCTGACACTCCTGGTTCACCTCTCCTCTCCCAGGTACACCTCTAACCTCCCTGCTACACCTCTGACACTCCCAGGTACACTTCGACACTCCCAGGTGCACCTCCGACACTCCCAGGTACTCCTCTGACACTCCCTGGTACCTCCGGCCTCCCAGGTACACCTCCGACTTGCTCAGGTACACCTCCCAACACTTCCAGGTACACCTCAGACAATCTGGTACACGCTCAGGCCTCTCAGGTACACCTCACCGGCTCCCAGGTACACCTCTGACACTCCCAGGTACACCTCAGGACACTCCCAGTTGGTCCACCCAGCACTCCTGGTACACTGCATGCTCCCAGGTACACCTCTGACACTTCCAGGTACACCTCAGACACTCCCAGGTACACCTCAGACACTCCCAGGTAAACCTCAGACACTCCAGGTACACCTCAGACACTCCCAGGTACACCTCAGACACTCCCAGGTACACCTCAGGCACTCCCAGGTACATCCCTGACACTCCCAGGTACTCCTCTCGCCACTCCCAGGTACAACTCCCCAACACTCCCAGGTACATCCTCTGACACTCCCAGGTACATTTCAGACACTCCCAGATACCTCTGACATTCCAGGTACTCCTCTGACACCTCCCAGGTACACCCCTGACACTCCAGGTACACCCCTGACCTCCCAGGTCACCTCTGACCTCCCAGGTTAACTTGCCTCCCAGTACTCCTCTGCCACTCCCAGACACCTCTGACACTCCCAGGTACACCTCTGACACTCAGGTACTTGAACACTCCCAGATACACCTCTGCATTCAGGTACTCTCTGACACCTCCCAGGTACACCTCAGACACTCCCAGGTACACCCCTGACACTCCCAGGTACACCCCTGACACTCCCAGGTACACCTCCTGACACTCCCTGGTGCAGACACTCCCAGGTACACCTCTGACCTCCCAGGTACACCTCTGACACTCCCAGGTACACCTCTGACACTCCCAGGTACACTCCCTGACACTCCAGGTACCTCCTGAGCCTCCCAGGTACACCTCAGACACTCCCAGGTACACCCCTGACACTCCCAGGTACACCTCCGGCAGCACTCCCAGGTACTCACCTGACACTCCCAGGTACACCCCTGACACTCCCAGGTACACCTCTGACACTCCCAGGTACCTCTGGCACTCTCAGGTTCCCATCTCTGGCTCTCCCAGGTACACCTCCTGACACTCCCAGGTACACCTCTGATACTCCCAGGTATGCCTCTGACTTGCTCAGTTACACACCCTGACACTTCAGTTACACCCTGACACTCCCAGGTACACCCTGACACTCCCAGATACACCTCTGATGCTCCCAGGTACCTCTGACACTCCCAGGTACACCTCCGATACTCCCAGGTACACCTCCGATGGTCCCAGGTACACCTCTGACCTCCCAGGTACTCCTCTGACACTCCCAGGTACACCTCTACACTCCCAGGTACACCTCCTGACACTCCTGCTACCTCTGACACTCCCAGGTACACCTCTGACCTCCCAGGTACACCTCCGACACTCCCGAGCACTCACTGACACTCCTGGTACACCCCTGACACTCCCAGGTACCTCTGACTCTCCCAGGTACCCCTCAGACCTCCCAGGTACCCCTGACACTCCCAGGTGCACCTCGACACTCCCAGGTACTCACTGACACTCCCTGGTACACCCCTGACTCTCCCAGGTACACCCCTGACACTCCCAGGTACACCTCTGACACTCCCAGGTACACCTCTGACACTCCCAGGTACACCTCCGATACCCCCCAGGTGCACACCCTCAGTGATCCCGTACACCTCTGATGCTCCCAGGTACACCTCCTGACACCCAGGTACACCATGACACTCCCAGGTACTCCTCCTGACCTCCCTGGTACCTCTGACACTCCCAGGTACACCTCTGACACTCTCAGGTACACCTCTGACACCTCCAGGTTCACCTTGTGACACTCCCAGGTACACCTGCCAGCACTCCCAGGTACACCTCTGACACTCTCCGTTACACCTCTGAGACTCTCCCGGGTACACCTCTGACACTCCCAGGTACACCCCTGACACTCCCAGGTACACGTCCAACACTCCCATACACCTCTGCACTCCCAGGTACACCGCTGACACTCCTGGGCCTCCTCTGTCCTCCTGATACACCTCTAACACCTCCCAGGTACCTCTGACACTCCCTGCTACACCTCTGACCTCCCAGGTACACATCCGACACTCCCAGGTACACCTCCGACACTCCCAGGTACTCCTCTGACCTCCTGAGGCACCTCCGACACTCTCAGGTACACCTCCATTGCTCCCAGGTACACCTCTGACACTCCCAGGTACACCTCTGACACTTCAGGTACCTCAGACACTCCCAGGTAGTCCTGACACTCCCTGGTACCTCTGATACTCCCAGGTACACCTCTGACACTCCCAGGTACACCTCAGACTCTCAGGTACACCTCAGACACTCCCAGGTAAACCTCAGACACTCCCAGGTACACCTCCAGACACTCCCAGGTACAACTCTGATGCTCCGGGTACACCTCTGACACTCCCAGGTACATTTCAGACACTCCCAGATACACCTCTGACATTCCCAGGTACTCTCCTGACACCTCCCAGGTACACCTCCAGACACCTCCCAGGTACACCCCTGACACTCCCAGGTACACCCTGACACTCCCAGGTACCTCTGCTCTCCCAGGTACACCCCAGACACTCCCAGGTACACCTCTGACACTCCCAGGTACACCTCTGCCTCCCAGGTACTCTCTGACACTCCCAGGTACACACTCCCCAGCCTCCCAGGTACACCTCTGACAATCCCAGGTACACCTCTGACACTCAGGGTCCTCCTGACACTCCCAGGTACACCTCTGACAATCCCAGGTACACCTCTCTGATCTCCCAGGGTATGCCTCTGACCTCCCAGGTACACCTCCGACACTCCCAGTTACACCCCCGGCACTCCCAGTTACACCCCTGACACTCCCAGGTACCTGACTCCCAGATACACCTATGATGCTCCCAGGTACACCTCTGACACTCCCAGGTACACCTCCGGTACTCCCAGGTACACTCCCGATAGTCCCAGGTACCTTGGCCTCCCAGGTACTCCTGTGACACTCCTGGTTCACCTCTCTGCCTCCCAGGTACACCTCTAACCTCCCTGCTTCACCTCCCGGCACTCCAGGTACATCCGGCTCTCCCAGGTACACCTCCGACACTCCCAGGTACTCCACTGACACTCCTGGTACACCTCCGAGCACTCAGGTACACCTCTGACACTCCCAGGTACACCCCTGACACTCCCAGGTACACCTCTGACACTCCGAGGTACAACCCCAGACACTCCCAGGTACACCTCTGACATTCCCAGGTACACCCCAGACACTCTAAGGAACACCTCTGACACTCTCAGGTACTCCTCTGACACTCCCAGGTACACCTCAGACACTCCCAAGTACACCCCAGACACTCCCAGGTACACATCTGACACTCCGAGGTACACCTCTAACACTCCCAGGTACACCTCTGACACTCTCAGGAACACCTCCGACACTCCCAGGTAAACCTCTGACACTCCCAGGTACACCTCTGACACTCCCAGGTACACCAGTGACACTCCCAGGTACAGTATACCTCTGATACTCCCAGGTATACCTCTGACACTCCCAGTTACACCTCCGACACTCCCAGTTACACCCCTGACACTCCCACGTACACCCCTGACACTCCTAGATACACCTCTGATACTCCCAGGAACACCTCTGACACTCCCAGGTACACCTCTGACACTCCCAGGTACACCTCCGATACTCCCAGGTACACCTCCGATAGTCCCAGGTACACATCCGACACTCCCAGGTACCTCCGGCCTCCCAGGTACTCCTGACACTCCCTGGTACACCTGACCTCCCAGGTACACCTCCTGACACTCCCTGGTTTTCCTCCTGACACTTCCAGGTACCTCGGCACTCCCAGGTACACCACTGACCTCCCAGGTACCCCTGAGCCTCCCAGGTACTCATGAGACACTCCCAGGTACCTCACTGACACTCCCAGGTACACCTCTGATACTCCCAGGTATACATCTGACACTCCCAGTTACACCTCCGACACTCCCAGTTACAACCCTGACACTCCCAGGTACACCTCTGACACTCCCAGGTACACCTCTGACTCTCCCAGGTGCACCTCCGACACTCCCAGGTACACCTCTGACACTCCCTGGTTCACCGCTGACACTCTCAGGTACACCTCTGACACTCCCAGGTACACCTCTGACACTCCCAGGTACACCTCTGGCCTCCAGTGCCTTTGACTCTCCCAGGTACCTCCGGCCTCCCAGGTACACTTCTCACACTCCCAGGTACCCTTCTCCACCTCCCAGGTGCCTATCTGTGCTCCAGGTACACCTCTGGCCACTCCCAGGTACTCCTCTGATACTCCCAGGTGCTCCTCTAATACTCCCAGGTGCTCCACTGACATTCCCTGGTGCCTCTGACCTCCCAGGTACACTCTGACCTCCCAGGTACACCTCCGGCCTCCCAGGTACACCTCCGGCACTCCCAGGTACACCTCTAACACTCCCAGGTACACCTCTGACACCCCAGGTACACCTCTGACACTCCCAGGTACACCTCTGACACTCCCAGGTACACCTTTGACACTCCCAGGTACTCCACTGACACTCCCTGGTGCACCTCTGACACTCCCAGGTACACCTCTGATACTCCCAGGTACACCTCCGATACTCCCAGGTACACCTCCAATACTCCCAGATACACCTCAGACACTCCCAGGTACACCCCTGATACTCCCAGGTACTCCTTTGACGCTCCCACGTACTCCTCTTACACTCCCAGGTACACCTCTGACACTCCCAGGTACACCTCAGACACTCCCAAGTACACCCCAGACCTCCCAGGTACACCTCTGACACTCCCAAGTACACCTCTGACACTCCCAGGTACACCTCTGACCTCCCAGGTACACCTCTGACACTCTCAGGTACACCTCCGACACTCCCAGGTACACCTCTGACACTCCCGGATACACCTCTGACACTCCCAGGTACCCACTGACACCCCCAGGTACACCTCTGATGCTCCCAGGTACACCTCTGACACTCTCAGGAACACCTCTGACTCTCTCAGGGAACACCTCTGACCTCCCAGGTACCTCTGACACTCCCAGGTACACCACCCAGCCTCCCAGGTACACCTCTGATACTCCCAGTTAAACCTCTGACTCCCAGTTACTCCTCCTGACCTCTCAGTTACACAACCTCCCAGGTACACCCCTGCACTCCAGGTACACCCCAACACTCCCAGGTACACCTGGCCTCCCAGGTACACCTCTGATGCTCCCAGGTACACCTCTGACACTCCCAGGTACACCCCAACCTCCCGGTACACCCCTGACACTCCCAGGTACACCCCCTGACACTCCCAGGTACACCTCTGATGCTCTAGGTACCTCTGACACTCCCAGTGCACCTCCCATTCCTCCCAGGTACACCGATACACCCCAGGTACACCTCTGACACTCCCAGGTACACCTACGATGCACCCCAGGTACCTCTGACACTCCCAGGTACACCTACGATACACCCCAGGTACACCTCGATAGTCCCAGGTACATCTGACACTCCCAGGTACACTCCGTTGTCCAGGTACACTGATACTCCCAGGTACACCTCTGACACTCCAGGTACACCTGATACACCAGGTACCTCCGATAGTCCCAGGTACACTTCTGACACTCCCAGGTACACCTCCGATTGTCCCAGGTACACCTCTGATGCTCCCAGGTACACCTCTGACACTCCCAGGTACACCTCTCACACTCCAAGGTACACCTCTAACACTCCCAGGTACACCTCAGACACTCCCAGGTACACCTCTGACACACCCAGGTACACCCCTGACACTCCCAGGTACGCCCCTGACACTCCCAGGTACTCCTCTGACACTCTCAGGTACTCCTCTGACACTCCCGGGTACAGCTTTGACACTCCCAGGTACACATCTGACACTCCCAGGTACACATCTGACACTCCCAGTTACACCTCCGACACTCTCAGTTACACCCCTGACACTCCTAGGTACACGCCTGACACTCTCAGGTACACCTCTGATACTACCAGGTACACCTCTGACACCTCCAGGTTCACCTTTGACAATCCCAGGTACACCAATGACACTCCCAGGTACAACTCTGACACTCTCAGGTACACCACTGACACTATCAGGTACACCTCTGACACTCCCAGGTACTCCTTTGACGCTCCCAGGTACACATCTGACACTCCCAGGTACACATCTGACACTCCCAGTTACACCTCCGACACTCCCAGTTACACACCTGACACTCCCAGGTACACCCATGACACTCCCAGGTACACCTTTGATACTCCCAGGTACACCTCTGACACCTCCAGGTTCACCTTTGACACTCCCAGGTACACCAATGACACTCCCAGGTACACCTCTGACACTCCCAGGTACACCTCTGACACTTCCAGCCCTGACACTTCCAGGTACATCTCTAACACTCCCAGGTTCATGAATGACACTCCCAGGTACTCCTCTGACACTCCCAGGTACACTTCTGACACGCCCAGTTACACCTCCGACACTCCCAGTTACACCCCTGACACTCCCAGGTACACCCCTGACACTCCCAGGTACACCTCTGACAATCCCAGGTACACCTCTGATACTCCCAGGTACACCTCTGACACTCCCAGGTACACCTACACCTACATAACCTCAGGTACACCTCAGACACCACCAGGTTCATTTTTGACATTCCCAGGTACACCTCTGACACTCTCAGTTACACCTCTGACACTCTCAGGTACACCAATGACACTATCAGGTACACCTCTCACACTCCCAGGTACACCTCTGACACTCCCAGGTACACCTCTGACCTCCCACTCACCTCCGACCCTCCCAGTTTACCCCTGACCTCCCAGGTACACCCCTGACACTCCCAGGTACCTCTGATGCTCCCAGGTACATCTCTGACACTCCCAGGTACACTTCAGACCTCCCAGGTACCTCTCACACTCCCAGGTACACCTCTGCTTGCTCCCAGGTACACCCCAGACACTCCCAGGTACACCTCTGACACTCCCAGGTACACCCCCTGACCTCCCAGGTACACCTCTGATACTCCTAGGTACATCTCTGACACTCCCAGGTACTTCAGACACTCCCAGGTACACCTCTCCTCCCAGGTACCTCTGTCCTGCCAGGTACTCCTGTTACAGTCCCTGTTTCTCTGACTTGCTCAGGTATCACTGACACTCTGGTACACCTCTGACACTCCCAGGTACACCCCAGACACTCCCAGTTACACCTCTGACACTCCAGGTACACCCCAGACACTCCCAGGCACACCTCTGACCTCCCATGTACACCCCAGACACTCCCAGGTACACCTCTGACACTCCCAGGTACACCCCAGACACTCCCAGGTACACATCTGACACTCCCAGGTACACCTCTGACACTCCCAGGTACACCTCTGTCACTCTCAGGAGCACCTCCGGCCTCCCAGGTACCTCTGACACTCCCAGATACTCCTGATACTCCCAGGTATACCTCTGACACTCCCAGTTACACCTCCGTGCTCCAGTTACACCCCTGACACTCCCAGGTACCACCCTGACCTCCCAGATACACCTATGATATTCCCAGGTACACCTCTGACCTCCCAAGTACACCTCTGACACTCTGAGGTACTGAACTCCTCAGGTACACCTCTGACTCCCATGTGCTCCTCTGACACTCCCAGGTACACCTCAGACCTCCCAAGTACACCCCAGACACTCCCAGGTACACATCTGACACTCCTGCACCTCTGTCCTCCCAGGTACACCTCTGACACTCTCCAGGAACACCTCCTGCTCCCAGGTACACCTCCCCAGCCTCCCAGGTACACCTCTGACACTCCCAGGTACACCACTGACACTCCAGGTACACCTCTGATGCTCCCAGGTACACCTCTGACACTCTCCAGGAACACCTGTGAAACTCCCGGGAACACTCTGACACTCCCAGGTACACCTCTGACACTCCCAGGTACACCACCTGACACTCCCAGGTGCACCTCTGATGCTCCCAGTTACACCTCTGACACTCCCAGTTACTCCTCCGACACTCTCAGTTACACCCCTGACACCCAGGTACACCCCTGACACTCCCAGATACACCTCTGATGCTCCCAGGTACACCTCTGACACTCCCAGGTACCACCTCACTTACCTCCCAGAGTACACCAGACATTCCCAGGTACACCACCCCAGCACTCCCAGGTACACCACCTGACTTGCTCCCATGTGCCACCTCTGCTTGCTCCCAGGTACATGTCTGACACTCTGGGTACAACACTTACACTCCCAGGTACCTCAGACACTCCCAGGTACATCTCTGGCTTGCTCCCAGGTACACCCTAACGGCCTCCCAGGCCACACCTCTGACACTCCCAGGTGCTCCTCTGAGCTGCTCCTGATGCACACCTGACACTCCCAGGTTCTCATACCACACTCCCAGGTACACCTCCAGACATTCGGTGCACCACTGACACTCCCAGGTACACCATGACACTCCCATGTACACCTCTGGCCTCCCAGGTGCATCTCTGACCTCCCAGGTACCTTACACTCCCAGGTACACCTCAGACACTCCCAGGTACATCTCGGCCTCCCAGGTACACCCCTGACACTCCCAGGTACACCTCCTGACACTCCCAGTGCTCCTCTGGCCTCCCTAATGCCCACCCCAACACTCCCAAGTTTCACCTCACTTACACTCCAGAGTACACCTCAGACATTCCACATGCCTCTGACTGCCAGGTACATGACACTCCAGGTACATCTCCTGACACTCCCCAGGTACACCTGACTCTCCCAGGTACTCTCTGGCCTCCCAAGTTTCCTCCTGACACTCCTGGTACACACCCTGGCACTCCCAGGTACCCACTTCATACACTACCAGGTGCCACGTCAGACATTCCCAGGTACACCACTGACACTCCCAGGTACACCACTGACACTCCTGTACACCTCTGGCACTCAGGTGCACATCTGACACTCCCAGGTACAACCTTGCTCTCCCAGGTACACCTCAGGCACTTCCAGGTACCACCTCAGGCCTCCCAGGTACACCTCCAAGGCACTCAGGTACCACCTCTGACACTCCCAGGCCTCCCGTGTACCTAGGCATCACCTAACACTCCCAGGTACACCGCTTGACACTGCCAGGTACATCTGACCTCCATGCCACACCTCAGACACTCCCAGGTACATCAGACACTCCCCACATACACCTCAGACATACAGGCCTCCTGACACTTGGTACTCCTCTGACGCTTCCATTTTCTGGCCTCCCAGGTACACCAGCCAAGCACTACCAGGTACACCCCTCCTGACACTCAGGTTACTCCTCTGACATGTCCAGGTACTCCTCTGACACTCCCAGGTACCTCGACGCTCTCCCAGGTACACCTCTGAGCACTCCCAGGTGCACACATGACACTCCCAGGTATCACTCTGGCCTCCTGTTACACACCTGACACTCACAGGTGCACCACTGACACTCCCAGGTACCTCAGCACGCCAGGTACACCTCTGACCTCCCCATTTTGCCTCAGGCACTCCCAGTTACACCTCCGACACTCAGTTACCTCCGACACTCCCAGTTACACCCCTGGCTTGCTCCCACCTCTGGCCTCCCAGGTACACCTCTGACACTCCCGTGCCTCCTGACACTCCCAGGTACACCTCCTGGCCTCCCAGGTGCCTCACTGACATTCCCTGGTGCCTCAGCCTCCCAGGTACACGTCCTTGCCCGTGCCACCTCTGACACTCCCAGGTACATCTCTGACTTGCTCCCAGTGCCTCCCAGCCTGCCAGGTACACCTCACGACAATGCCAGGTGCCTGTGACGCTCCCAGGTACACCTCCGACAATGCCAGGTACACCTCTGACACTCCCAGGTACACCTCGAACCTCCCAGGTACACCTCTGTGCTCCCAGATACATCTCTGTTGCTCCCAGGTACACCTCTGTGCTACCAGGTACACCTCCCATTTTGTTAGTTACCTCTGACATTCCCAATTACACCTCCGGCTTACTCCCAGTTACCCCAACACTTCCCAGGTATGCCTCTGACTGCTCCCAGGCCTCTCCCAACCTCCCCTAGTTCCACCTCCCAGCTTACTCCCAGGTACACCTCTGGCCTGCACCTCTGGCTCCCAGGGTACACTCCTGGCACTCCAGGTACACCATGACACTAATTTTAACTCTGACCAGTCATGTATGCCTCCAGATACTTCCAGGTACCTCAGACACTCCCAGGTACACCCCCCAGCTTGCTCCCAGGCCTCCTCTGACACTCCCTGGTACACACCTGACACTCACGGGTGCTCAACTGACACTCCCATTTTACCTCTGGCACAACCAGACACACCTCTGACACTTCCAGGTACAACTCTGACACTACTCGGGAGGAACACCTTCGACACTCCCAGGTACACCTCTGACACCCAGGTACCTCTGACATTCCCAGTTACACACTCAGGCCTCCCCAGTACACCCGTGACACTTCAGGTATACCTCTGACGCTGCTCCCGTTGCTCCTCTGATACTCCCTGGTTTCACCTCTGACACTCCCAGTGCACCTCTGACACTCCCCTGGTACACACCTCTGACCTCCCAGGTACACCTCTGACACTCCCAGGTACGCTGACACTCCCAGAGTGCTCCTCGGCACTCCTGGTACACACCTGACACTCCACAGGTACACCACCGACACTCCCAGGTACACCTCTGGCACTCCCAGGTGCACCTCCCCAGCCTCCCAGGTATGCCCCTGACACTC
>NW_024742601.1:0-11713 GCF_018991925.1 Homarus americanus
CTCTGACACTCCCAGTGCTCCTCTGACACTCCCAGTTACACCCCTAACTCCCAGGTACACCCCTGACCTCCCAGGTACACCTCTGACCTTCCAGGTACACCTCTGACACTGACAGGTACACCAATCCTCCCAGGCATGCCTCTGACACTCCCAGGTACACCACTGACACTACCAGGTACACCTCTGACACTCCCAGGTGCTCCTTCACGCTCCCAGGCACTCCGTGACCTCCCAGGTACACCTCCTGACCTCCCAGGTCACCTCTGACACTCCCAGGTACAACTCTGACTACTCCCAGGTACACCGCTGACCTGCCTGGTACACCTCAGACACTCCCAGGTACACCTCTGACACTCCCAGGTACAGCTCTGACACCCAGGAACACCTCAGACACTCCCAGGTGCACCTGTGACACTCCCAATGCACTCTGGCCTCCCAGGCACCTCCCCTGACCTCCAGGTACACCTCAGACACTCCCACGTGCACCGCTGACACTCCCAGGTGCCACCTCTGACTCTCCCAGGTACACCTCTGACCTCCCAGGTGCACACCTCTGACTCTCCCAGGTACACCTCCGACACTCCCAGGTACACTCTCACACTCCCAGGTACACCTCTACACTACCAGTGCACCTCTGACACTCCCATGTACACCTCTGCTCCTCCCAGGTTCACCTGACTCCCAGACACCTCTGACATCCCCAGGTGCTCCTCTGACCTCCCAGGTACACCTCAGACCTCCCAGGTACACTTCTCACACTCCCAGGTACATCTCTGACTGCCAGGTGCACCACTGACCTCCCAGGTACACCTTTCACGCTCCCAATACACCTCTGACACTCCCAAGATACCTCTGACACTCAGGTACACCTCCTGACCTCCCAGGTACCTCTTACACTCCAGGTTCTCCCTGACACTCCCAGGTGCACCTCAGACACTCCCAGGTACACCTCAGACACTCCCAGGTATACCTCTGACATTCCCAAGGTATACCTCTGACACTCCCAGGTACACCTCCGACACTCCCAGGTACACCTGGCACTCCCAAGTACACCCCTGGCCTCCCAGGTACACCTCCTGACACTCCCAGGTACACCCAAGACACTCCAGGTACACCTCTAACACTCCAGTACACTCCAGACACTCCCAGGTACACCTCTGATGCTCCCAGGTCCCTCTGACACTCCCAGATACACCCCAGACTCTCCACATCACCTCTGACACTCCCAGGTACTCCTCTGACCTCCCAGGTACACCCCTAACTCCCAGGTACACCCCTGACACTCCCAGGTACACCCCTGACACTCCAGGTACACACCTCCTCACTCCCAGGTACATCAATGACACTCCCAGGTACACCTCAGACTCCCAGGTACACCACTGACACTACCAGTTACACCTCTGACACTCCAGGTACTCCTTTCGCTCTCCAGGACTCTACCTGACACTCCCAGGTACACCTCTGACACTGCCAGGTACACCTCAGACACTCCCAGGTAACACCTCAGACACTCCCAGGTACAGCTCAGACACTCCCAGGTACACCTCAGACACTCCCAGGTGCACCTGTGACACTCCCAAGTGCACCTCCTGGCACTCCCAGGCACACCTCTGACCACTCCCAAATGCACCTCTGACACTCCCAGTGCACCTCAGACACTCCCAGGTACACCTCTGACCTCCCAGATTGCACCACCCAGACACTCCCAAGGTACACCTCTGACCTCCCAGGTACACCTCTGACTCTCCCAGGTACACGTCCGACACTCCCAGGTACACCTCCTGACACTCCCAGGTACACCTCAGACACTCCCAGGTACACCTCAGACACTCCCAGGTACACCCCTGACACTCCCAGGTACACCCTGACACTCCCAGGTGCACCTCTGACACTCCCAGGTACACCCCAGACCTCCCAAGTACACCTCTGACACTCCCAGGTACACCCAGACACTCCCAGGTACACCTCTGACACTCCCAGGTATTCCTCTGACACTCCCAGGTACACCTCAGACACTCCCAGGTACACATTTGACACTCCCAGGTACACCTCTGACACTCCCAGGCCTCTGACACCAGGAACCTCCGACACTCCCAGGTACACCTCTGACACTCCCAGGTACACCTCCTGACACTCCCAGGCACACCAATGACCTCCCAGGTACACCTCTGACACTCCCAGGTACACCACTGACACACCAGGTACACCTCTGACACCCAGGTACACCTCTCACGCTCCCAAATACTCCTCTGACACTCCCAGGTACACCACTGACACTCCCAGGTACACCTCTGACACTCCCAGGTACCCACCTTGTACTCCCAGGTACACCCTGACACTCCCAGTACACCTCTGACACTCCAGGTACACCCCAAAACTCCCAGGTACCCCTGACACTCCCAGGTACACCTGACACTCCCAGGTACACCTCTGACACTCCGGGTACTCAACACTCCCAGGTCCCTTGACACTCCCAGGTACACTGACACTCCCAGTACACCTCTGATACTCCCAGGTACTCCTCTGACACTCCCAGATACACCCCCAGACTCTCCCAGGTACACCTCTGACACTCCCAGGTGCTCCTCTGACCCTCCCAGTTACACCCCTAACTCCAGGTACCCCTGACACTCCCAGGTACACCTCTGACACTTCCAGGTACACCTCTGACCACTGGGTACCTATGAACCCACTCCAGATACCTCTGACACTCCCAGGTACACCACTGACACTACCAGGTACACCTCTGACACTCCCAGGTGCTCCTTTCACGCTCCCAGGTATCCTGTGACCTCCATTCCCTGACACTCCCACGTACACCTCTGACACTTCCAGCTTCACGTGACACTCCCAGGTACACCGCTGACACTGCCCGGTACACCTCAGACACTGCCAGGTACACCTCAGACACTCCCAGGTACAGCTCAGACACTCCCAGGAACACCTCAGACACTCCCAGGTGCACCTGTGACCTCCAAGTGCACCTCCTGACACTCCCAGGCACACCTCTCAGCCTCCTAGGTACACCTCAGACACTCCACATTACACCTCTGACACTCCCAGGTACACCTCTGACACTCCCAGGTACACCTCTGACTCTCCCAGGTACACCTCTGACTCTCCCAGGTACACCTCCGACACTCCCAGGTACACTTCTCACACTCCCAGGTACATCTCTGACACTGCCAGGTACACCACTGACACTCCCAGGTACTCCTTTCACGCTCCCAGGTACTCCTCTGACACTCCCAGGTATACCTCTGACACTCCCAGGTACACCTCTGACACTCCCAGGTACACCTCTTACACTCCCTGGTTCTCCCCTGACACTCCCAGGTACCCCTCAGACACTCCCAGGTACACCTCAGACACTCCCAGGTACACCTTTGACATTCCCAGGTACACCTCTGACACTACCAGGTACACCTCTGCACTCCCAGGTACACCCCTGGCACTCCCAGACACCCCTGGCACTCCCAGGTACACCTCTGACCTCCGAGGTACACCCCAGACATTCCAGGTACCTTCTGACACTCCCAGGTACACCCCAGACACTCCCAGGTACACCTAGACACTCCCAGGTACACCTCTGATACTCCCAGGTACTCCTCTGACACTCCCAGATACACCCCAGACTCTCCCAGATACACCTCTGACACTCCCAGGTACTCCTCTGACCTCCCAGTTACCCTAACTCCCAGGTACCCCTGACACTCCCAGGTACCTCTGATACTCCCAGGTACACCTCTGACACTTCAGGTACACCTCTGACACTCCCAGGTACATCAATGACACTCCCAGGTACACCTCTGACACTCCAGGTACACCAATGACACTACCAGTTACACCTCTGACACTTCAGGTACTCGCTTCCAGGTACTCTACTGACACTCTCAGGTACATCAACGCCAGTACCTCAGACACTGCCAGGTACACCTCAGAACCTCCAGGTACAGCTCAGACACTCCCAGGTACACCTCAGACACTCCAGGTGCCTGTGACACTCCCAAGTGCACCTCTGACACTCCCAGGCACACCTCTGACACTCAAACACCTCTGACACTCCCAGGTACACCTCTGACACTCAGGAACACCTCCGACACTCCCAGGTACACCTTTCCTCTGACACTTCCAGGTACCTCCTTGACGCTCCTCAGATTCCTCTACTGACACTCTCAGGTACACCTCTGACACTGCCAGGTACACCTCAGACACTGCCAGGTACCTCAGACACTCCCAGGTACAGCTCAGACACTCCCAGGTACACCTCAGACACTCCCAGGTGCACCTGTGACACTCCAAGTGCACCTCTGGCACTCCCAGGCACACCTCTGACACTCCCAAGCACACCTCTGACACTCCCAGGTACACCTCAGACCTCCCAAGCACACCTCTGACACTCCCAGGTACACCTCAGACACTCCTAGGTACACCGCTGACACTCCCAGGTACACCTCTGACTCTCCCAGGTACGTCCGACACTCCCAGGTACACCTCTGACACTCCCAGGTACACCTCAGACACTCCTGGGTACACCTCAGACACTCCCAGGTACACCCCTGACCTCCCAGGTACACCCCTGACACTCCCAGGTACACCTCTGACACTCCAGGTTGACACTCCGTACACCTCTGACACTCAGGTACACCCCAGACACTCCCAGGTACACCTCTGACTCTCCCAGGTATTCCTCTGACACTCCCAGGTACACCTCAGACACTCCCAGGTACACCCAGACACTCCCAGGTACACATTTGACCTCCCAGGTACACCTCTGACACTCCCAGGTACACCTCTGACACTCAGGAACACCTCCGACACTCCCAGGTACACCTTTGACACTTCAGGTTCACCTCCTGACCTCCCAGGCACACCAATGACCTCCCAGGTACACCTCTGACACTCCCAGGTACACCACTGACACTACCAGGTACACCTCTGACACTCCCAGGTACACCTTTCACGCTCCCAAATATCCTCTGACCTCCCAGGTACACCACTGACACTCCCAGGTACACCTCTGACACTTCCAGGTACACCGCTGACACTCCCAGGTACACCTCTGACACTGCCCAGGTACACCTCAGACACTGCCAGGTACACCTCAGAAACTCAGGTACACCCCTGGCACTCCCAGATACCCTGGCACTCCCAGGTACACCTCTCGACGGTACACCCCAGACCTCCCAGGTACACTTCTGACACTCCCAGGTACACCCCAGACACTCCAGGTACACCTCTGATACTCCCAGGTACTCCTCTGACACTCCCAGGTACACCCCAGACTCTCCCCAGGTACACCTCTGACACTCCCAGGTACTCCTCGACACTCCCAGTTACACCCCTAACTCCTAGGTACACCCCTGACACTCCCAGGTACACCTCTGACACTCCAGGTACACCTCTGACACTGACAGGTACATCAGCCTCCTAGGTACACCTCTGACACTCCCAGGTACACCACTGACACTACCAGTTACACCTCTGACACTTCCAGGTACTCCTTTGACGTCTCAGGTACTCTGCACACTCCCAGGTACACCTCTGACGCACTGGGTACACCTCAGACACTGCCAGGTACACCTCAGACACTCCCAGGTACAGCTCAGACACTCCCAGGTACACCTCAGACACTCCCAGGTGCACCTGTGACACTCAAGTGCACCTCTGACACTCCCAGGCACACCTCTGACACTCCCAAGCACACCTCCTGACACTCCCAGGTACACCTCAGACACTCCCAAGCACACCTCTGACACTCCCAGGTACACCTCTGACACTCCCTAGTATAATGAGACCAATAAACAGAAGGAAGACATATATATATACAGTAGGAGGTATAGAGTAAGAATGTAAGATAGGAAACTTGGTAGCGTGGCCTGGATGTTATTTGGACAGCGTCATCTGCTTATCTTATCTCGTATGTCAATACACGTATATTACTTCTTAAAGGGACAACTTGTTAAACACCTCTTGATACAACTGTTTATTACTTCACTCAATGACATGGACACATTAATATCACTATTATATCGAGGTACTAACACATTATGCTTTACGTTACTTGACACTGACTCTCGGACACACCTGAATGAATACACTTCCCACAGTAGGTAACTCACCTAGGACGTTCTGACAAGACTCTCGTGTGCCAGTAGGCCCAGTGAGTGCTGGCTGGGCTGCCTCCTATGGGAGGTCTGCTTAGCTGGCGATGCCGTGGTCTGGTCGGGAGGTCTCCCTCCCGACCTGGGGAGGGACGCGCGTGACTGCTTAGTGAACCGAGTGACGACCCGAACGGGAGGGATGACAGCAACCAGAATGAGAATCAGTATGACCAGAATCAGAATGATAATGATAATCGAATCGAATCTCGAATGCCCGTGGACGGGACTGTAGGGCCTTTATATGGGGTCGGCCCAGCCGTCTTCTGACCTCTAACAATTAACACTAAACTGGTTTGATCTGGATAATTGTGTGCAGGTGTGGTCCTGGCCAGGTGTCTTGGCTAGGTGCGGTTGTAGGTCACCGGCTCACGTCATTAGCGGGCGAGGTCAAGTCCCTTGGGTCGACCTGAGGTGTGTCAACCGGAATGTGGTGGTACCACGAGGTCTGTAGTGTACTTGTTGTTATATGTGACATAATTCTGGGCTGTAAGCTTTGGTCTGACAATCAATCATTACACTAGGTACACCGCTGCCTCCCAGGTACCTCTCGACTCTCCCAGGTACACGTCCGATACTCCCAGGTACACCTCTGACACTCCCAGGTACACCTCAGACACTCCCTAGGTACACCTCAGACACTCCCAGGTACACCCCTGACACTCCCAGGTACACCTGACACTCCCAGGTACACCTCTGACACTCCGGTACAACCCAGACACTCCCAGGTACACCTCTGACAATCCCAGGTACACCCAGACACTCCCAGGTACACCTCTGACACTCCCAGGTATTCTGACACTCCCAGGTACACCTCAGACCTCCCAGGTACACCCCAGACCTCCCAGGTACACTTTGACCTCCCAGGTACACCTCTGACACTCCCAGGTACACCTCTGACCTCAGAACACCTCCGACACTCCCAGGTACACCTTTGTCACTCCCAGGTACACCCCAGACACTCCCAGATACACCTCTGACATTCAGGTACTCCTCTGACACTCCCAGGTACACCTCAGACACTCCCAGGTACACCCCTGACACTCCCAGGTACACCCCTGACACTCACAGGTACACCTCTGACACTCCGAGGTACAACCCAGACACTCAGGTACACCTGTGACACCCCCAGGTACACCCCAGACACTCAGGTACACCTCTGACACTCCCAGGTATTCCTCTGACACTCCCAGGTACCCTCCAGACACTCCCAGGTACACCCCAGACACTCCCAGGTACACATCTGACCTCCCAGGTACACCTCTGACATTTCAGGTTCACCTTTGACTCTCCCAGGCACACCAATGACACTCCCAGGTACACCTCTGACACTCCCAGGTACACCACTGACACTACCAGGTACACCTCTGACACTCCCAGGTACTCCTTTCACGCTCCCAGGTACTCCTCTGACCTCCCAGGAACACCTCTGACACTCCAGGTACACCGCTGACACTGCCCGTGCCACCTCAGACACTGCCAGGTACACCTCAGACACTCCCAGGTACAGCTCAGACACTCCCAGGAACACCTCAGACACTCCCAGGTGCACCTGACACTCCCAAGTGCACCTCTGACACTCCAGGCACACCTCTGACCTCCTAGGTACACCTCAGACACTCCCACATACACCGCTGACCTCCCAGGTACACCTCTGACACTCCCAGGTACACCTCTGACTCTCCCAGGTACACCTCTGACTCTCACGGGTACACCTCCGACACTCCCAGGTTTGCACCTCTGACACTCCCAGGTACTCCTTTCACGCTCCCAGGTACTCCTCTGACACTCCCAGGTACACCTCTGACACTCCCAGGTACACCTCTGACACTTCCAGGTACAACGCTGACCTCCCAGGTACACCGCTGACACTGCCCGGTACACCTCAGACACTGCCAGGTACACCTCAGACACTCCCGGTACAGCTCAGAACACTCCCAGGAACACCTCAGACCTCCCAGGTGCACCTGTGACACTCCCAAGTGCACCTCTGACACTCCCAGGCACACCTCTGACACTCCTAGGTGCACCTCAGACACTCCACGTACACCGCTGACACTCCCAGGTACACCTCTGACACTCCCAGGTACCTCCTGACTCTCCCAGGTACACCTCTGTCTCTCCCAGGTACACCTCCGACCTCCCAGGTACACTTCTCACACTCCCAGGTACATCTCTGACACTCCCAGGTACACCTCTGACCTCCCAGGTACACCTCTGACACTGTGGCCATACATATGGCCACACACTTGAACACTACGTCCTCGACTGTGTGAAGATAGAACCTTTTAGGGACAGGTCCAAGCACACTGTGTGTGAAATGGCACAACACTTCATCTCTAATGGCAAGATAGCCGACATATTAAGATTGTATCCACTTTTTTGCACTCAGTAACTATATCAGTTCTCATGTACAGAACCAAATACGCAATGTGCTTGAATACCTCCCACGTAAATGTGAATAACAAAGTGTGAGGCCAGACATACTGCCTCACACGCCTGTTCTCACGCATTTGTGAATAAGTTACCCTTTATGTATAGAACTAAACAAATAATGTAAATGAAATACTGTGTAACTTTCGGTGCCATAATATCCTGACAACCGGGGTTAATTATTATGACCCTTTGTAAACCCTACTCTGTAATCCTTTTGCGCTACCGCTCACAGGATGAGTGTGGGGTGCACAATAAAGTAGCCGCTGCAAGCGGCAAAATCAAAATCAATGCTTCACATCTGACACTCCCAGGTACACATCCGACACTCCCAGGTACACCTCCGACACTCCCAGGTACTCCACTGACACTCCCTGGTACACCCCTAACACTCCCAGGTACACCTCTGACACTTCCAGGTACACCTCCGACACTCCCAGGTACACCCCTGACACTCCCAGGTACACCTCAGACACTCCCAGCTACTCCTCTGACTCTCCCTGAAACACCTCCGACACTCCCAGGTACCTCTGACCTCCAGGTACACCCCAGCCTCCCAGATACCTCTGATACTCCCAGGTACACCTCCCTGACCTCCTGGTACTCCTCCTGACCTCCCAGTTACACCTCCGACACTCCCAGTTACACCCCCTGGCCTCCCAGGTACACCCCAGACACTCCCAGGTACACATCTGACCTCCCAGGTACCTCCTAACATTCCAGGTACACATCTGACACTCTTAACTGCCGACACGCCCAGAGTACGTCCTCACACTCCCAAGGTACCTCTGACCTCCCAGGTACATCTTCAGCACTCCCAGGTACACTCACACTCAGGCCTCCTCTGACTCCAGTTACACCTCCGTCACTCCCAGTTACACCCCTGACACTCCCACGTACACCCCTGACACTCCCAGATACACCTCTGATACTCCCAGGTACACCTCTGACACTCCCATGTACACCTTTGAGACTTCCAGGTACTCCACTGACACTCCCTTGTACACCTCTCACACTCCCAGGTACTCCTTTGACACTCCCTGGTTCACCTCTGAGACTCCCAGGTACACCTCTGACACTCCCAGGTACACCTCCAATATTCCCAGGTACACCTCCGATATTCCCAGGTACACCTCTGATAATCCCAGGTACACCTTTGAGAATCCCAGGTACTTCACTGACACTCCCTGGTATACCTCTGACATTCCCAGGTACATCTCTGACACTCCCAGGTACACCTCTGATACTCCCAGGTACACCTCTGACACTCCCAGGTCCGCCTCCGACACTCCCAGGTACAACTCCGACACTCCCAGGTAAACCTCCAATACTCCTAGGTACATCTCTGACACTCCCAGGTACACCTCTGACACTCCTAGGTATTCCTCTGACACTCCCTAGTACACCTCTGACACTCCAAGGTACACCTCAGACACTCCCTGGTACACCTCTGGCACTCCCAGGTACACCTCTTTCACTCCCTGGTTTTCCACTGACACTCCCAGGTACACCTCAGACACTCCCAGATACACCTCAGACACTCCCGTGCCTCTCACACACCCAGTTACACCTCTGACACTCCTAGGTACTCCTCTGTCACTCCCTGATACTCCTCTAACACTCCCAGGTACACCGCTGACACTCCCAGGTACATCGCTGACACTGCCAGGTACACCGATGACACTCCCAGGTACACCTCTGACCCTCCCAAGTACACCTCTGACACTCCCAAGTACACCTCTAAGACTCCCAGGTACACTTCCGACACTCCCAGGTACACCTCCGACACTCCCAGGTACACTTCTTACACTGCAGGTACACCTCCGACAATCACAGGTACACCTCTGACACTTCCAGGTATACCTCTGACACTCCCAGGTGCACCTCTGACACTTCCAGGTTCACCCCTGACACCTCCCAGGTACACCCCAGACACTCCCAGGTACACATCTTTCAATCCCAGGTACACCTCTGACACTCCCAGGTACACGTCTGACACTCTCAGGAACACCTCCGACACTCCCAGGTACACCTCTGACACTCCCTGGTACACCTCTGACACTCCCAGGTACACCTGTGATACTCCCAGGTATACCTCTGACACTCCCAGTTACACCTCTGACACTCCCAGTTACACCTCTGACACTCCCAGTTACACCCCTGACACTCCCAGGTACACCCCTGACACTCCCAGATACACCTCTGATACTCCCAGGTACACCTCTGACACTCCCAGGTACACCTCAGATGCTCCCAGGTGATACACCTCAAATGGTCCCAGGTGCACATCCGGCACTCCCAGGTACACCTCCGGCACTCCCAGGTACTCACTGACATTCCCTGGTACACCCTGACCTCCCAGGTACACCTCTGACACTCCCAGGTACCTCGGGCTCAGGTACACCTTGCTCCCAGGTACACCTCCTGCCTCCCAGGTGCTCCTGACACTCCCTGGTACACCCCTGACACTCCCAGGTACACCTCTGACACTCCAAGGTACTCCTCTGACACTCCCTAGAACACCTCCGACACTCCCGTGTACACCTCTGACACTCCCAGGTACACCCCTGACACTCCCAGATACACCCCTGACACTCCCAGATACACCTCTGATACTCCCAGGTTCACCTCTGACACTCCCAGGTACACCTCTGACACTCCCAGGTATTTCTCTGACACTCCCAGGTACACCTCCGACACTCCCAGGTACGCCACTGACACTTCCAGGTACACCTCTTACACTCCCAGGTACACCTCAGACACTCCCAGGTACACCTCTGACTCTCCCAGGTACACCTCTGACACTCCCAGTTACACCCCTGACACTCCCAGTTACACCCCTGACACTCCCAGGTACACCCCTGACACTCCCAGATACACGTCTGATACTCCCAGGTAAACCTCTGACACTCCCAGGTACTCCTCTGATACTCTCTGGTACACCTCCGACACTCCCAGGTACACCTCTGACACTCCCAGGTACACCTCTGACACTCCCAGGTACACCTCTGACACTCCCAGGTACCTCTGGCCTCCAGGTAGCTCTGATCTCCCAGGTACACTCCAGGCTCCCTGACACTCCCTGGCCTCCTGACACTCCCAGGTACTCGATACTCCCC
>NW_024742602.1:0-3449 GCF_018991925.1 Homarus americanus
TAACAAAGATCCCTGATCGAGTATAACAAAGGCTCCTCATCGAATATAACAAAGGCCCCTGATCGAGTATAACAAAGTCCCCTGATCGAGTATATCAAAGTCCAGATCGAATATAACAAAGGCTCCTCATCGAATATAACAAAGGCCCCTGATCGAGTATAGCAAAGTCCCCTGATAGAGTATAACAAAGCCCCCTCATCGAGTATAACAAAGGCCCCTGATCGAGTATAACAAAGTCCCCTGATTGTGTATAACAAAGTCCCCTAATCGAGTATAACAAAGCCCCCTCATCGAGTATAACAAAGTCCCCTCATCGAGTACAACAAAGGCCCCTTATCGAGTATAACAAAGGCCCCTGATCGAATATAACAAATTCCCCTGATCGAGTATAACAAAGTCCCCTCATCGAGTATAGCAATGTCCCCTGATCGAGTATTTTAAAGTCCCTCATCGAGTATAACAAAGTCCACTAATCTGCCCTGATCACCTATAACAAAGTCTGCTGATCGAGTATAACAAAGTCACCTGATCGAGTAAAACAAAGTCCCATGATCGAGTATAACAAATTCCCCTGATCGAGTATAACAAAGTCCCCTGATAGAGTATAACAAAGCCCCCTCATCGAGTATAACAAAGGCCCCTGATCGAGTATAACAAAGTCCCCTGATCGAGAGGCAATAAAGTCCCCAAGGAGAAGCAATGCTCCCCTCATCGAGTATATATTAAAGTCCTCATCGAGTATAACAGTCCCTCATCGAGTATAACAAAGCCCCCTGATCGAGTATAACAAAGTCCCCTGATTGAGTATAACAAAGTCACCTGAACGAGTATAACAAAGCCCCTTGAATGAGTATAACAAAGATCCGTGATCGAGTATAACAAAGTCCCCTGATAGAGTAGAACAAATATCCCTGATCGAGTATAACAAAGTCCCCTGAGCGAGTATAACAAAGTCCCCTGATCGAGTATAACAAAGTCCCCTCATCGAGTATAACAAATTCCCCTAATCGAGAATAACAAAGCCCCCTGAACGAGTATAACAAAGATCCCTAATCGAGTATAACAAAGTCCGCTTATAAAGTATAACAAAGTCCCCTGATCGAGTATAACAAAGTCCCCTGATCGGGTATAGCAAATTCCCCTAATCGAGTATATTAAATTCCCTGATCGAGTATAACAAAGTCCACTCATCGAGTATAACAAAGTCCTCTGATTGAGAATGAGAAAGTCTCCTGATCGCGTATAACAAAGTCCCCTGATCGAGTATAACAAAGCCCCCGGAACGAGTATAACAAAGATCCCTGATCGAAGATAACAAATTCCCCTGAACGAGTATAACAAAGTCCCGTGATCGAGTATATTAAAGTCCCCTTATCGAGTATAACAAAGTCCCCTGATAGAGTATAACAAAGTCCCCTCATCGAGTATAACAAAGGCCCCTGATCGAGTATAACAAAGTCCCCTGATTGTGTATAACAAAGTCCCCTGATCGAGTATAACAAAGGCCCCTGATCGAGTATAACAAAATCCCCTGATCGAGTATATACAAAGTCCCCTCATCGGGTATAGCAATGTCCCCTGATCGATTATATTAAAGTCCCTCATCGAGTATAACAAAGTCCACTGATCTGCCCTAATCAACTATAACAAAGTCCCCTGATCGAGTATAACAAAGTCCCCTGATCGAGTAAAACAAAGTCCCCTGATCGAGTATAACAAATTCCCCTGATCGAGTATAACAAAGTCCCCTCATCGAGTATAACAAAGGCCCCTTATCGAGTATAACAAACTTCCCTGATCGAGTATAGCAAAGTCCCCTGATAGAGTATAACACAGCCCCCTCATTGAGTATAACAAAGTCACATGACCGAGTATAGCAAAGCCCCCTGAACGAGTATAACAAAGATCCCTGATCGAGTATAACAAAGGCCCCTTATCGAGTATAACAAAGTTTCCTGATCGAATGTAATAAAGGCCCCTGATCGAGTATAACAAAGTCCCGTGATCGAGTACAACAAAGACCCCTGATCGAGTACAATAAAGGCCCCTCATCGAGTACAACAAAGGCCCCTGATCGAGTATAACAGTCCCCTGATCAAGTATAACAAATTCCCCTATGTGAGAATAACAAAGTCCCCTCATCGAGTATAACAAAGGCCCCTTATCGAGTATAACAAAGCCCCCTGATTGAGTATAGCAAAGTCCCCTGATCGAGTATAGCAAAGTCCCCTGATCTAGTATAAAAAGTCCCCTCATCGAGTATAACAAAGTCCCCTTATCGAGTATAACAAAGTCACCTGAACGAGTATAACAAAGCCCCCTGAACGAGTATAACAAAGATGCCTGATCGAGTATAACAAAGTCCCCTGATAGAGGATAACAAAGTTTCCTAATCGAGTAAGGCAAAGTTCCCTGATCGAGTATATTAAAGTCCCCTGATCGAGTATTACAAAGTCCACTCATCTAGTATAACAAAGTCCCCTGATCAAGTATAACAAAGCCCCCTGATCGAGTATAACAAAGTCCCCTCATCGAGTATAACAAAGGGCCCTGATCAAGTATAACAAAGTCCCCTGATCGAGTATAACAAAGTCCAATAATCGAGTATAACAACTGCCCCTTATCGAGTACAACAAAGGCCCCTGGTCGAGTATAACAAAGTCCCCTGATCAAGAATAACAAAGAAAACTGATCGAGGATAACAAAGTCCCCAGATCCAGTATAACAAAGTCCCCTGATAGAGTAAAACAAAGACCCCTCATCGAGTATAACAAAGTCACCTGATAAAGTATATTAAAGTCCACTGATCCAGTATAACAAAGACCCTTGGTCGAGCATAACAAAGTCCCCTGATCGAGTACAACAAAGTCCCCTGATCAAGTATAACAAAGCCCCTCATCGAGTATAACAAAGTCCCCTTATCGATTATAACAAAGTCCCCTGATCGAGTATAAAAATGGCCCCTTATCGAGTATAACAATGGCCCCTGATCGAGTACAACAAAGCCCCTCATCGAGTATAACAAAGTCCCCTTATCGAGTATAACAAAGTCCCCTAATCGAGTATAACAATGACCCCTTATCGAGTATATCAAAGTCCAGATCAAATATAACAAAGGCCCCTGATCGAGTATAACAAAGTCCCCAGATTGAGTATAACAAAGTCCCTCGATCGAGTATAACAAAGGCCCCTGATCGAGTATAACAAAGTCCCCTGATAGAGTATAACAAAGCTCCCTCTTCGAGTATAACAAAGGTCCCTGATCGAGTATAACAAAGTCCCCTGATTGTGTATAACAAAGTCCCCTGATCGAGTATAACAAAGCCCCCTCATCGAGTATAACAAAGTCCCCTCATCGAGTATAACAAAGGCCCCTTATCGAGTATAACAAAGGCCCCAGATCGAGTATAACAAATTCCCCTGATCGAGTATAACAAAGTCCCCTCATC
>NW_024742603.1:0-4441 GCF_018991925.1 Homarus americanus
CTCTCTCTTTCTCATTATCCCTCTCCTCCTCCCCTCTCATTATCCCTCCCCCCCCTCCCCTTTTTAATCACTGTTTCAATTCAATTCAATTCTTCCTCTCCCTCTATCATCATCCCTATTCCCCCCTTCCTTCAGTAAACACCCCTTCCCCCTCCTCTCTTTCACCACCCCCTCTAGTTCACCCCCCCCTGCCCTCGCCATATACAGACGCCTTCTGGACTCAAAAATAAGTTTATACCCGTTTACTCCCTTCTGGTTGAAGCAATAAACTCCCTCCTCTACCCAGACACTTCTTTCACTCACATAGCTCACCCCTCCCTCCACCTCCTTCCCTCCCTCCATAGCCCCAGCCCTACCATCCAACACCCCTACCACCTCCCTCCAACACCCTTACCCCTGCCTCCATCATTCTTACCCATCCCTCCCTCCCTCCATCACCCCAGCCCTATCCTCCAACACAACCAGATCCTCCAACACCCTTGCCCCCTCCCTCCCACCCTCCATCCCCATCACTATCCATCACCACCCCTACCTCCTCCCTCCCCCCCTCCCCCTCATCCATAACCTGCACCTACTCCCTCCCCAGCCCTACCCTCCTCCCCCCCACCTCGTCCCAGGTGGGTAAGTGCGGTAGTTAAGATGCTACTACAGATACAGCCGCGGGAACAACACAAAAGTCAAAACTATTGGACAAAAGCTGGTCACTTGAGCCGGGGTCACAGGGAAACAATAGTGCCGTTTGGATGATGGGGAGGAGATGGTGGGGAGGACCGTGGTGGGGAGGGAATGTGAGGAGGAGATAATTAAGGGAAGGAAGATAATTGAGGGAAGGAGATGATAAGGAGGACCGTGGTGGGGGGAGGGATTCGTAGAGGAGGGAGATGGTGGGGAGGAAGATGTGGTGGGGAGGGAGATAATTGAGGAGAGATGGGTAGGAAGGACACTGCCAAGGAGGACCGTGGGGAGGAGATGGTGGGGAATATGTGGTGGGGAGGACCGTGGGGAGGAGATGGTGGGGGGAGGAGATGGTGGGGGAGGAGATGGTGGGGAGGAGATGGTTGGGGAAGGACCGCTGTGGGGGAGGACCGTGGGGGGAGGGAGATGGTGGGGAATATGTGGTGGGGGAGGACCCGTGGGGAGAGATGGTGGGGAGGATGATGGGGAGGACAAGTGGTGGGGAGGACCGTAGGGAGGAGATGGTGGGGAAGATGTGGTGGGGAGGACCGTGGGGGAGGAGATGGAGTGGGGAGGAGATGGTGGGGAGGAGAGATGGGGAGGGGGTGGTGGGGAGGAGATGCGTTGGGAAGGACCGCTGTGGGGAGGACCATGGGGGGAGGAGATGGTGGGGAATATGTGGTGGGGGGAGGGACCGTGGGGGAGGAGATGGTGGGGGGAGGAGATGGTGGAGAGGACCGTAGGGGAGGAGATGGTGGAGAGGACCGTAGGGGAGGAGATGGTGGAGAGGAGATGGTGGGGAAGATGTGGTGGGGAGGACCGTGGGGAGGAGATGGTGGGGAAGATGTGGTGGGAAGGACCGTGGGGAGGAGGTAGTGGGGATAAGTATACTTAAGTGGAGAGTGTTGGGGAAAGCCGGAGGGAAGGGCCAGGGGGAGTATGTTTAAGTGGGGAAGATTTGGGTGTGACGGGGAGTGAGGAATGGGGCATTTTCTCCCGTCGAATGTGGATTTTAGGAAGAAGAGTGGAGAAAGGGGTGATGGGAGGGAATGGGATGGGTTGGGTTGGGTTGGGTTGGGTTGGGTTAAAATACCGATTGCGTTTTCTTTTCGTTCTATAATAATTTTCGTTTAAGAAAAAATTTCGTGTATTATTTTTTTGTTTTTATTAATATTACTCTTCATATTTTACTTACTGTCTCACTCTTAATCTCTCTTATCTTTCCGTCTTTATTCTCTGTCATTTCTGTCTCTCTCTCCACGTCTTTCCCTTTTTCTTTCTCTTCGTCTCTATTTCGTACACAGACAGTAACTCTTTCTATCCCCATCTCTCTACCTCTCTCCTTCCATTCATAAATATATCGCGTTATTCACAGTGTCCCCAGCCCCTCGTATAAGTGTCAGGAAATTTACACGTACGGTATATAGTGGCATGCATTTAACGCTTGTGTACTTGTGACTGTATCACCTTGGTGTGTATGTATCTGCGTGTACGTAAATGATATGACTGTCTGAATTCTCTTCCTTCACACACACACAGACACACATTTATCAAAGCTTGTGTATATACGTGTATGTATGTGAGTGTGTACGCTGTTGGTAAAAACTGGTAGTATAGTATAAGACTAGGAGACACAATGCAAGCCTTAAGACATAGTAATCCTCAAGCATGACAAATTCTTCTTTAACAAGGCAGGTGGACCCGTGCTGGTATATCGCCCGGCTACATAAAGTAACCCCGCGTCTCTCTCGCTTACCTCCGCTTAATCCTACCATCATATGAGACGAAATAAGAATAATATTACATTCCTCAAGTAGCTTTCTACCCCAACGTATAGACAAGTTTAATAAGAATCTCTCTATAACCCACTCAACTCATTCAAAAAAGCTTCGAAGCGACTATTTTTTTTAAGAGCACAAGTCCATAAAGAAAATCCCAAGGAAGAGAACGAGTTTATAGAAAGTATGAAGGTAGTTGTGGCGGAGGCGCGCGCGGGTGTGTACCAAAGATGGGAGCTGGTGATAGCGATGCTCTTGTGACAGTCGGCTGGCTACTGGAGCTGTACTGGAACTCCGGAGGTAAATAAACGTTAACAAACTCCTTCCTCTCCAAGTAGAATTCTGGGACAAAAACGAGTAGAAATCGCTAGGTCACGTGGCCGACCGGTTCCTCCCTGAGTTTACAGACTTATTACAACGGCACACATTGTTCTTCTGGTCTGGCCAACACACCACACTCTCCCGCTGCCACGGTGTCAGATGTGCTGCACCGGCCATTGTCCCTTGTGGTGCTCTGAGCTTTATGGTATCAAATATTGACCTGAGATAGTGCAGTAAGAGGCAGTATTACGGTGGGTTTAGTATCACATGTTGACCTTAAGTACGACAATAAGGGGGTCTATCAAATGCGGTTTTAGTGTCCAAAGTTGACCCGAGATACGATGTTGTTTCTTAATACTGACCTGAGGTATAACAGTGATTTATAATGATGTTTTGTGTGGAAATGAATATTGACCTAATATACGATATGAAGGGAAAATGTTAAAATGTCTGTCATGAAATATTGACTTGAACCAAGGTGACAGGAGCAAAAATTACGATATATTTACTTACAAATCTTTGCTTAAGAGACAGATAGACAGACAGACAGACAGACAGACAGACACACACACATAGGGAAACAGACAGATAGACAGAGACACAAATAGGAAGACAGCCAGACATAGAAATAAATAAAAAGAGAGACAGATAGACAGACAGAAAGAAAGTTAGACAGACAGAAAGAGAGACATATAGACACAGAGACAGAACAATGACAGACGAAATTACTACAATAATCATAAGTGCTACATTCTCAGTATAGTACACAACATATATCGACTTCTGCATTACATTGATTTATCGTAACATGTTAACTGTACAAAATATAAACTATTCCAATACACATAGTGGAGTGTGTATTCAAGATTGTGTGTACATTTTTTTGGCAACAGTGAATTTCAATGAACCTTGATCAGTGTGAGACAATATTGGGCGACACGAAGCTACGACAGGTTGTGTGGTCTCTCGCTGTTTGTCTCTCTGGTCACCAACTTGATATTGTGTTACGACGAGCACAAGTTTTTATTGATGTAATATTTTTTTTTAAGTTGTTTGGATTAGAAAGTAAGACCGTCTAGTTAACGTTGTTTGGTATTACTCGCAATTTAAATTCTAATTTAGATAATACTATAAACAACTACAACAAAAAAACAAAAACAAAATTGATCTATCTTTAACCTAATGGATTGTAAAGAAAATCATAAACCATTCAATAAAATATATAAAATCAATAATTCACATATAAAAAGTCTTTACTACCATTTAATTAAATTAGCAAAAAAAAAACGAAAGAAAATAATAATGTTTGTTTCGGGAAAAATCTTAACTAAAAATACTTACAAAAAAAAAAAGCTTGTTTGGTTGAGCTGTGGGACGGATGGATGGAGACGATCACTATCTATTGTATGGGTTGTAGCGGCCCTTAACATAACCTGAGATAGAGCGGACCACAACTTCGGTCTCCCCCACCATCACCACCATCCTACTGCACCATCCTTCGCCTCCTTGGTGGGGAAAAAATAAAAAAAAATGATGAGGGAAGTTGGAGGGTCAGGCTAATGGGGATCCTGAGGCGTGAGAGGCGGCGAGGCAGGACTCCGGTGGCTCCTAAAGCGACGCCCTTCGTGGGGGGTCTAGATGGTGGCCTGGCCCAAGTCTACCTAATG
>NW_024742604.1:0-19445 GCF_018991925.1 Homarus americanus
AATCTTCCTCACTGGTCGTCTACAAGTGTTGTTTTATCAAGACCTTCATTACCGGTACTTTTCATCACCTTGTTTATATATCAGGTGTAAGATGTGGGATTTGTGTCATTGTCTTAGATATTCCTCTTATGGGAGCAATAAACACGACGTAAAGATCCTTCTCATAGCTCCCACCCTCTACACTGTGTTCTATATTCTAACTTAAACCTGATTACTAATGTTATTGTCTGTTTCACCCTGTATCCACCAACAGCAAATTATAGATATAGTTTTTCTGGGATATATTTTAACAATGAACATTATCATGATAGGTGTTTTCTAACCAGCTCAAACCGTGATAGATAAATGAGAATTTATCCCCTTTCAATAAAATTAGTGAATTGTGGATCTACCTAATGACAGTCTCACCACATTTCCAGTTCTCACTTTAAACATCACAAAGATCATGCAGATACAAACTTCTCTTTGGCTTTCTATGATAGTCGCCATTTATTCTACACTCAGACAGCTACACAAATACCAATCATTGTATATAAAAAAAATATTGTTCTCTTATTTACACTGAAACATTTCTCTGTTTTAGAAGTCAAATCGATGGAAATTATAGTACCGTTTTACACAGAGTACCGCGTTTTGTGGAGTGTTTTATTTACTTTATTTATGGCTCTTGATTTTTCTTTAATTTCCATAAATTTAGTTTGTTTCATGTAATATAGAACACCACTTCTGGTCGTAATTTTGGGGCACAGAGCTTCAGGGACGAACGTACAGCACGAGAAAGAATAAAACAGCGATTCTTTCAGTCTGTAATGTTTGTTGTCTTCTCGTACCATACCCGTATTATTGTAACTAATGTATATATTAGCATATTGTAATAATCAAAGTTTATTGATATTTTATTAAGAACTAAAGATTGTGGATATTCTTCCTCCCATGAATACGCCAGACTCCCCGTGTTGTTGTGGCAGTAGTACAGTAGTAGTTGTAGTTCTGTTATTATTATTATTTGATTCTGAACGATAAGTAATATGGTTTTCCTGTTCCGTATACAGTATTGATAGTACAAAGCGTGTACGGTTATTTCCCACATTAATCTTGTCTTTCCTGGAACTCTATAAACACTTTTGCTTCCCCTCCTCATTTGCATATCTACTAAACTTTCATGCAGTACTTTCACTCAACAGATTACATCGCTCTCTTCACATTATTATTTTGTATATTGTCACAAGATATACTAAATAAAGTAAGACCAAAAATGTCGCGTCAATTCCTCTCACACATTAAAGAAAATAAAAAAGAAAAGGAGAAACTGGGACATTAATTCTTATATCTTTTTGATAAGTTTTTGATACGGCAATTAATAAGAAGCGATGGAAAGGGCATTACAGTCTGAAGTTGCAGTAATCAATCACCCGGGAGAAGGAGGGAGGACCCAGGGCCAATATTAATGATCCTTGCATTCTCAATTCTATCTCTGCCTCTACTGATATCCCATTTACATATTCCAGCAACTTCATTCTCCCGGAGTGAAAAATAATACAAGTTTCCGATAAGCTATCACAATAAATCATGGCTTTTAAAAAGGAACTCGTGAAAAATAGCGCAACTCCCATTTATTTGTTTCCAATATTTTCTGTATTATAAAATTCTCTTGCGTTTGTACAGTGTTTTCCGGTGTTTATTTCGTTCAACTGGATTCTGTAGCGAATGGCTGTGAGGCTTCTGTGATGTTACTCTCCCCACCTCTCCTCTCTCTGTAGGGTTAACACACAGGTCGGTGACGCAGAGATGTAGCATCATTTATTTTCTATTCAACTTTTTATTAGATCATTAAAATTTTCCCTTCCAATTTATCTTCCACTGGTGCGCCTCACTTGCTGTACTTATGAGTACATCATACAGGTGCTCTACTGACTAATGAGCTTCTTCCGTGCCTCTAGTGCCAGTTCTTCGCCTTGGCTTAGGTCTTTATTGTCCACTGTTCTGTAGGCTGGGTTGGGATGGGTTGGGTTAAATTAGGTTTGGTAGGGTTAGGTTAGGTTATGTTAGACTGGGTTGGGTTGGGTTAGGTTAGGTTAGACAATTTGATTAATGAACCCCTTAAGAGATTATGTGGTTTAAGGAAGAAGACGCACAGCGCATCCTCCTTATTTATAGCTAAAAAAAATCAATGATCATTTTGACACAATATGTTAGACACGTCCCCACCTTGACGCTGCCAATGCCCTTACCCACTGAATTGGTACAAGTGTTTGAAGTCACCAGGCGAATAGGTCTTTATGATTGAATACTTAATCCCATTGACCTTCCAGTGAAGCTCTACAAGAATATCTCCCTGAACTAGCTATACTTCTCTGCCCCTTCATTAATACTTCCCTCCAGTACCGAAGTCACAAAGTCTACAATCATTCAACGAGTTACGGCCATCCACCACCATCCTGATCTTCTAAGTTGCAAGAGTTTTATATTTGACTCGGTTTATTACGGACTGTTCAGGTTTCATAGACCATCAGTAATTCAACAATACAAAGGCCTCCTCCACCATAAACTGTCTTGTCAACTTCCTAGTCTTCATTATAACAACCTACAAATGCATATGCCCCCTGTAGTTCTCACCTTCTTAAACTACACCAACACGTTTGATTTAGTCAGTCGCGATACAAGTACTAACAAAGCCATCAACGTTGGAATCGGTAACAGCCTCAATTACCTCCGAGAAGCTGTCTTCACTTTTCAGCTGCAGCCTCCTCGGAGTACAACTATAGTACTCTGAAGAAGGATACTCCTGTATTAGCGCCCTACACTCTCTAGAAATAGACCACCTCCAACAATATCACCATCAACCATACCAAGACCAGGGTTATACACATTATATACATTTACCATACCCTGGCTGGTGTCACTCTACCTCAGGGTGATGCAGCCTGACAGGATAGTATGACTTTTTTGCGGAGTATATTTTACGAATGGCTCTGTTACGAAGGGCCTTGTAGAGATTAGTGTTGCAGAGGTGATAACCGTGGGAACATTATGATATGTTCTTACTACCACCATGTTGCGTGTACTATTCCAGATGATGCTAAATATTACATAATACTTCCTTGAGATAAATGATCAGTGCCTTCAAGAGAACTCAGGCTCTCAACTGGCTCAGCCGTTTCAATATTGTTATTATTATCGACTCTGTGTCTTTATTTTCCTGGCTAAATAAACTGTTTCAATATCAAGGTAGAAGGCCCTGCTGCTGCTAGGGTTGTGATCCAGAGCAGGTCAACTGGGTGTAACATGACAAACCTTTTTAGGGGAAATGTATTGGTAGCCTTCCTTGATGGTGTTGATGTGGATTATTCATTTTGGTATCCACGTCATCCAGGGATATCGAGCAATCCACTATCCACAACACTGACAGGTGTGTGTGTGGGGGAGGGGGGTGTAGGTATAGCTTTTTCAATCCTCTTGTAGTTCAATTTCTGATTCCCCGTAGGGTCATAATTAGCCCGAGGAAAATTATAGGATATGAGTGAAAACGATGATGAAATTTTTGGTTTATGAAACGACCTAAAATTTATCATATTAAAATATCATCATCATCTTCCGTCATCTTTCGTCATCTTCATCATCATCTTCCGTCATCTTAACTCTCTCTCTCTCTCTCTCTCTCTCTCTCTCTCTCTTAACGTTTAAAATAAACTAACACGATTATTCTTCTTTCTTTCATCGATAATTGTAAAAAAAAATATATTTCCCTCGTTCATTCGTCTCGGTGCTTAATTGTAAGGAATAAAATTATTTGATGGGGCATGAAGCTTAATGGCAGAAGCGTTGACTTAAAAGAAGTGACTCATATACGAAGAGTGAAGACAAATGACTCATACAGGAAATGCTGTGTAGATCTTACCAACAGTGACTTTTAGAAGCGCTGAAGATGACCATTAACCCCTCGAGTACGATGACTTAACCCCTTGAGTTATTAAGTTTAATACTCGTAGGTTAAGAGACAATATGTCCAATATGTCCAAAATTCATCATAAGCTGTTTAATATGCTCATAATGGTCAGGTATCGGATATGTTGATGGAAGTAAGATTTTTCATTCTTTTACTTCACTCTATTGGCTTACTTCATGTAGTCACACACACACACACACCCACCCACACACACACCGACTCTCCCCTGAACCCTCCTCCCCACCGGAATATCAACAAGTTCACGCCAGAAGTTACTATTTCATTTAGGAAAGAAATGGAACCAGTGTTAAACAGAGGTGAACAGTGGTGAACAGTGCTTAAGTCAGTGAGAACAACTCAACAGTAACAGTGGTACCCAAGTTGACCTTTCACACAGTGAGGTCCCAGGTACCCAGTGATAACGGCCTGTGAGACCCAACTACCAGCGATGTGTTAATCCGTCTACGATAGGAAGGCCTGGAACCACACCTCACTCATATAACACCATCTGTGAGGGAATTACTACACCACGTGAGGCCCCTCATAACACCATATGTGAAGGAGTTACTACACCACGTGAGGCCCCTCATAACACCATCTGTGAGGGAATTACTACACCACGTGAGGCCCCTCATAACACCATCTGTGAGGGAATTACTACACCACGAGAGGCCCCTCATAACACCATCTGTGAGGGAATTACACCACGTGAGGCCCCTCATAACACCATCTGTGAGGAAATTACTACACCACGTGAGGCCCCTCATAACACCATCTGTGAGGGGGTGCACACCACATGGGCCCCTCATAACAATCATCTACACCACGTGAGGCCCTCATAACACCATCTGTGAGACTACTACCACGAGGTCCTCCTAACACCATCTGGAGGGAGTTGCACACTACGTTTTGCTGTTCAACACCTACATTAATCAAATGTTCACTGTATGTTCCTTACCTTCTAATGAAGGCTTTTGTTAAACCACCAATGTATGTAATAAGTCATTTTATGTCCAATGTATATTTTCAGCCTTCGGGCTGCAGAACTTTTCAATAAACCGTTAATTATTATTATTATTATTATTACACACACACACACACACACACACACACACACCATAAAATATGATCCACTTCCTCCACATAATAGCACACTTATTAAGGTTGATTTAGATATCCCACGCTGTGTCTGGCATGCACAGGAGCCTTAGCAGGAGCGTTGTTTTGGTCGTCTGTCACACGAGCCACCTAGTAGGTGTCAGGCGTCGTAATTGGGGGAAATTATAATTGAAAAATTCCCAAACAATTTCATGCTTTATGTTTTAAGTCATTTTGAATTTTATGCGGCGTGTGTAAAGAAAGGCGGGGTGGGGAAGGGTGAGGGAGGACTTGGGGTGGAGTGTAGTTGAAGGAGGATAAGAAGGAAGAAAGTGTGTGAAGGAGGAGGAAGAGGAAGAATAGAAGAGTGTACCGGAAGTGGCTGTGATAGGTCTTTCTCCACACAATTTGGAGCATTTAAAATCTTCTTGTATATCTTTAAAAAATAAGGTGATTACTACTCTGGTTGATGGTGTGTGTGTGTGTGTGTGTGTGTGTGCGTGTGTGTGTGTGTGTGTGTGGTGTGTGTGTGTTTTACTTGGGTGTTGGTATTCTTTGCATTATTTAGACAATTTTCCGTCATTACTGACCCTACAATTCTTTTTTCACGTAAGGGAATTTTTTAATTGCCATTTTACGTTAACGATATCTAATACTTGAACACTCGTGTTGTCCTTCATGAGGCCATTTGTCTCTTCTCCGTACACTGTGTCCACGTACGCAGTCCATCACACAATCTTCCTCCTCCTCCTCCTCTACACGCGTTGCTATTCCTTCACACAGCTGTGTGAAGTATGATTACGCTGCTGCTGTGGGTATGTAACCAGTACCGCCTCACCTCTCTCAAGTAAGAAAACCAGGAGCTCCAGTGGGGACATTTTGTTGACAGTGATGTAGGGCGTCATAATTCCAAATCTACTCAAGTACAGGAATCTTTGACGCCCTCAAAACTTACATACATATGTAAATTTAATCAAAATCTCACAAATATATTGAAAGACCATTCTCTTCGTCAAGCATAAGGCTTATTCAAATTCATGTATATATCTCATACCAACTATGACTGATGACGTAGATACGATGGAGAAGCAATTGCCATCTCATAAAGTAAATACTTAGATTTAAGGAGACACAGACTTTACCTTTATGTTTGACGAGATTATCAGACAAACTAAGAAACTAACAATTATCATACATGAATTAACACAATTCAACATCTATGCTGGACTGTCTTGCAATGTTCTTAATGCAGCTTAAACCTCTATAGACTTCCACAAATAATATTTTCATATCTGACTAGTGTAGAGGACGCGAGTACCAAATTATAGCCTGTGAGTCAACTTCAGATAGTGGCCGTAAAACAAAATAAATAATTAAATTGATACACACAAAAAATTAACACCAGCTAATTGTCCTATTTTCGAGAGGAAACATATTGGATGTTATTATCTCTTGTTAAATGTTACTAATGGACATTCTCTTCAAATCAATATAACAATTTTATGCATATCAACTTCAAATCGTTTCCGATGATGTTAAATAACGTTGTGTAAACAGCTTATAAATTTTGAGAGCTAACTATACTTACAGATGATTCCTTACAAGTTGCTGTCACACTGCATGATGGTCTTATAAAGTGCAAGTCAACTCATTAACATTTTTACATAATCGTTCAGCTTCAGCATCTACACAAGCTGACGAGGCTACTTGTAACTGGCAATCATTCTAACAGTGCCAGTCAATACACTGTCACATTCATATTTTATTTTTACTTGTCAAGATGCAGATGAACATATATTAAAGCAGGTTATTACACAGCACAACACTAGTACAAGAGCAGGATCTACCTTGCCTACTCTTCATCTTACCTTCCACGTGTGTTTTTGTGTGTGTTGAGATATCCCCGCTTGTGTGTGTGTGTGTGTGTGTGTGTGTGTGTGTGTGAAATACATAATAATAATTAAAGGTTTATTGAAAGAAAATAATAACTTTATACAGAGTTTACACTAAAATTTTACATAAAATGGTCCAAATGCAAATGCTTTAAAACACCAAACATTAATAAAAGTTCACTGATTCCACCAATAACAAAAAATAAATAAAAACAGAAGGAAAACCAAAAGTAAATAAAGTAAAAAAATAACTTCAAGTAAAATAAACTAAATGTCCTTGTGACTTGTAACTATATACATGAAGTTTATATTGGTAGCATATATCTACTGTTCGGAAGCATGTTCACTATAAATAGTTGAGAGCGGAAGATATTCATCAGAATCGTCTTAGTTTAACACACTGGAGAACGATCACCTTTACTGGCTCTCGGTTCACTGGGGGAGGCTTGTATTTGGGCAGCTTTGGGCACACTTCTTTGTCCGCTTTCCTCTTCTTATAAATAGGGAAATATTTTGTAAATCCTGTTGGGTCTATCCACTGGAGATGACAGTACCCATATTGCTGTCCGAAGCGTGTTCCCAGGCGCTTAACGCATACCCCACTCTGGGCCAGATGAGCTCCTATGTTCACCATACTAGCAATGGGGAGGTTCCTTTCGGTGCAAAACTTGATGTAGGTTTCACCCAGTTCATCTCGGAGGACGCGTTCATTTATGTTGTCACTGAAGCGGAGGTTGTCTTGAGCGAAGAACTGGAAAGACTCTGAACCGACGTAGGGTCGGTATTCCTTGTTGAGGAAAGTCATCTTGTTTACTGCATATGACAAAATATTGAGTCCAAGGACTATAAGTTGAAATTCGGGGGTAAACTCTAAAAATAGAGGCGCAAAAATATAGTAAGGTTGGAATTTCTTATACATAGTATAGTATAGTGTAGTTTGGTGGTGATGTTATATGTAGTGGTGATGGATGGTGTTATATGTAGTGATGATGGATGGTGTTATATGTAGTGATGATTAGACAATAAATTAATAACAGTTTAATGCCAAAAAATATACTTTGCTGTACCGTTGTAGTATAGTATAGTATAGCATAGCATAGCATAGCATAGCATAGCATAGCATAGTTTAGTATAGTATAGTATAGTATAGTATAGCATAGCATAGCATAGTTTAGTATGGTATAGTATGGCATAGCATAGCATAGCATAGCATAGTTTAGTATAGTATAGTATGGTATAGTATAGCATAGCATAGCATAGTATAATTATAGCATGGCATAGCATAGCATAGCATAGCATGCGCAAAAATATAGTAAGGTTGGATTTCTTATACATAGTGTAGTGTGGTGGTGATGTTATATGTAGTGATGATGGATGGTGTTATATGTAGTAATGGATGGTGTTATATGTAGTGATGATGGATGGTGTAATATGTAGTGATGATGGGTGGTGTTATATGTAGTGATGATGGATGGTGTTATATGTAGTGATGATGGATGATGTTATATGTAGTGATGATGATGTTATATAGTGATGATAGATGTTGTTATATCTAGTGATGATGGGTGGTGTTATATGTAGTGATGATGGATGACTTTATATGTAGTGATGATGGATGATGTTATATAAGATGATGGATGGTGTTATATGTAGTGATGATGAGTGGTGTTATATGTAGTGATGATGGATGGTGTTATATATAGTGATGATGGTGGTGTTATATGTAGTGATGATGGATGGTGTTATATGTAGATGATGGTGGTGTTATATGTAGTGATTATGCATGGTGTTATATATAGTGATGATGGGTGGTGTTATATGTAGTGATGATGGATGGTGTTATATGTAGTGATGATGGATGGTGTTATATGTAGGATTAGACAATAAATTAATAACAGTTTAATGCAAAAATATACTTGTACCGTTGTAGTATAGTATAGTATATATATATAGTATAGCATAACATAGCATAGCATAGCATAGCATAGCATAGTATAGCATAGCATACATACATTGCATAGCATAGCATAGTTTGTATAGTATAGTATAGCATAGCATAGCATAGACAGCATAGCATACAGCATGCCACGCCACAGCCCAGCATAGCATAGCATAGCACACACAGCACTGCCACAGCAGCACTGCACAGCCATGCATGCACTGCACGCATGCAGCACACAGCACAGCATGCATGCCATGCCATGCACGCATGCCATGCATGCCCAGCACAGCACAGCATGTCACGCCACTGCCACTGCCCACTGCCACTGCACACTGCCACGCCATGCCATGCACAGCCACGCCACGCCACTGCCATAATACACAGCATAGCACGTTAATGCACTGCACACACACGCCATGTACCACACAGCATAGCATACATAGCATAGCACAGCACACATGTTACACTGTGCATTGCATAACATAGCATAGCATGTAAAAAACAAAACATAACAACACAGCATAGCATAGCGTAGCATAGCATAGCATAAGATAGCACATAGATAGCATAGCATAGCATAGCTTAGTATAGTATAGTATAGTATAGTATAGTATAGCATAGCATAGCATATAGCATAGCATAGTATATATATATGTACTTAATGTGTAGTGAGCTACTCACCGTGGCGCGCCAGGACCACTGGGACAGAAGACGCGGACAGAGTGATCCAGCAGGACCTCGTGGTCACTATGACGACCTCCTGTAGGCACTACATCCTGGAGGTGATCATGACCACCGTCTTCCAGCGATTTGTGGACCAAACAACCTCGAGCACAAGAAGTTCTCGCTCTCGCTCAGGATCAACTGTTGAAGAGACAATACCGAGACAACTACCAGGTGGTACTCCTTGGTGGTCACCCCACCACCAAGATCCTTTATGTATTGAAGGTGTGGATGTTTCCGTCCCAGTTCTAACTGTCGCTCCGAGAGGAGAATGACTGAGAGACGTGAGCGTTTTCGCTGTGGCTGTACTGCTGGTTCCCTCTATCGGTGAGGCGAGGAAGTAGTGTTTCATCATCAACCAAATACTGTCGTCAGTATCAGCAATGACACACACACACACACACACATACACACACACACACACACTCACACACACACACACATATATATATATATATATATATATATATATATATATATATATATATATATATATATATATATATATATATATATATATATATATATATATATATATATATATTACTTTAAGTGTGCTCAGTAAAAATAATGGCAACGATGGAAGTTACTGAAGCTCCTGCCTTCCTCAGTATCCGCAGAGCACGACAACTTCCCCAAGTGAACAGGAAGAAGTAATTTCAAATTTTTTTTCTTGATTCACCACAACTTTTTACCTCCCGCTTCCTTGCATTACGTATACAACATTTTATGATATCTGCCACAACTGGTCCTTACGGGACTAAAATTTGTTTTTTTACTAAATATTATGCAGTAGGTCGCTTGTGTAGCTTGTCTTATCGTAATTTAGCACTCATTTCCCCATTAATACTTCAATTACCATAAAAGTTAACAGCTTTTGTTCTGGCTGCAAGCTACTACTTAGTGACTGTAACACCTAGTTATATCTCTTGATTATTATATATATAAATCGTAGTTTTCCGGTGAGACTTGCAGGTTACAATGTGTGAGTGAGAAGGGTGAATTGATCCTTAGTAGCTGGTGTAAAATATACTGTAGTTGTTGAGGCTGGTCTTTCTCCTCACTGATGAAACTTCCTGAAAATGGAACAGTTTTTTTTAGGCGGGTAATTAACAACTATATATTGTTCAGTTAGGTAAGAATATTGTATGGCTGAGTCATATTAAATACTAGTTACATGGTGAGGAATATGTGTGTGTGTGTGTGGAGGCAGGCGGTCGACCTCGGGGAGAAGCATGGCCGGAAGTGGCTTGCTTCCTGTCAAGCTCCTTAATTGTCTTCGTGCTTGCCTTATTACACCACCATCTGTGTGTTTAGTGTTACTGTTGCTGTGTGTGTGTGTGTGTGTGTGTGTGTGTGTGTGTGTGTGTGTGTGTGTGTGTGTGTGTGTGTGTGTGTTTGCATTTGTGTTTCTCATATTTTTACATTATAATTATTCAGATGAGTTCCATATTTTAAAGTAAAAAAAAAATACAGTTTCAGCATCATCTGTGTTTTAATTAACTTGTAGTATAAATTACCCATGGTACCAATGACTGCAGGTGTTAGATAAACTTGTATCGACTAATCTCTACACACACACACACACACACACACAGGCATCCCAAGCTACGGTCACAATTATTGGTTGGTTGTTGATGACCAAATGATTTACTTATCAACCAGGAACGAAGATCTCCCTAATTGGGCGGAGCTTAGGTAATAGGTCAACTGATGTTAGGTATTTGATGAAACGGTACACAGGTAATGGCGCGTACAGCTAATGTAGTGGCGCTCAGTTTATGGGTGTGGTTCTTGTAGTAAGGTATCCATTCTCAGGTGGTGATACGGTGTGGTGTTGACTTGCTACACACACACAATCGGTAGTAATAAAAGGCAGGTATATTTATTGGGTTATATTACACTTCTGGACATACAGGATCGGAAGGAGTTGGGAAGTCTGCCAAAGAACTGGTTTCACACCTTAAGGAAATAAATTAAAACAAAGATATACTTTTCTGGATATTTTTTTAAGAAAGATAAGTGTGAGAGGTATTAGGCAAGATTCTAAATGGCTATACTAAATCAGAGGAAATAAATTAGAGCCGTTTTTAGAAGTCATTTATATTTCCTCCGTATAAAAAAAGACTCGAGAGTTAGGTAAGATATCAAGGGACTGGTTTTAATCTCATAGGAAAATACAATACAGGGAATTATTATTTTGCCTCACGAGGACATGATATTTAATATGAATTTTCTTCACTAAGAAAAGAAAGAGTAAAGACATTCTTAATTTGTCTCGAGAGAAAGAAAGAGAAAACACTTAAAATACATCATATTATGTCTCTTAAGGAACTCGCATATAATCCAGACATTCTTTCACAAGAAAAAATGTACAAAAACTTTATTATCTTGTCGCTTTAGGAACTATAACTTTTTAAAACTTTCCTTATTTTGTTGCATGAACAAATAAAATACATTAAAGACACAATTATTGTGTTATTAAAGGATATAACTTAGAATAAAGACATTTTTATTTACTTGCCTAAGGAAATACGACTTTGAAAATGGATTATTAGTTTGTCTCATATAAGAAAGTTAAAATAAACTAAGCTCATCATTATTTCGTGTTTTTATTGTCGAGGATTCAAAATACTCAGACGACTCACGTGATGGGGCAAAGGCTGTTATTCTTCACGATAAAGAAATAAAAGTTTAAGCAGAAGCAAACAAGTGGTTATTTTGGTTGAGCATTTTACCAGGTAAGTGTGACGAGGTAAGTGATTGAGGCCACGGCCGGCTTCTCAGTTATCTTGTACACTTAGCAGGGAAAGAATATTTAGATCAAACTGGAGTAGTAAAAGAGAAGGGAGCTCACCATTGTTATACCCTCACGCCACCAGTGTTCTCAGGAAGCGAGGTTTAGTCCTTCTGATGCATTAAGTACATTTACGTTAGTGTATTATTCACTTCAGGATTACATAGTGTAGGAGAGCTGCCTCACACTAGCGTTAAGTGAAGTACTGTTATAACACAACTGAAATGATACACACACACACACACACACACACACACACACACACACACACGCACACACACACACACGCACACACACACACACACACACACACACACACACATACACATACATGCACACACACACAAGTCAACCAGCCCACAATCCTTAAATCAACTACGACCTATTGCAATCACCCCAATACCCAACCTAATCTGTGAAAGTTTTGTGTTCGACTGGGCTTACGCTGATATTGCAGGAGTCGTAGACCCTCAGCAATTTGGCAACATGAAAACTTCCTCCACCACTCACTGTCTTGTCAGCTTTCTCGATTACATATACCGCCATCTCGAGAAACGAAAAACGTCTGTAGCTGTCGCCTTCATTGATTTCACTAAAGCGTTCGACCTAGTCGACCACAATATAATCATCAACAAAGCTATTGACCTCGAGCTTCGGAGAAGTCTTATACCATGGCTTACAGACTTCCTCAGTGACCGACGCCAAGCTGTACGCTTCCGAGGGGCTATCTCCACCTTTCAGTCACTCACCTGTGGCGTCCCCCAAGGCACCGAGATGGGACCACTCTGCTTCCTTATGCTCATCAATGATGCCCTAAGAGAAACCCCTGCTCGCTGGAAATATGTCGACGACTCCACCATTGGGATCAGCGTCAACAATTCTGCTCCCGACTATACCGCCCTTCAGGATTCATTGAACAGTCTCCAAAACTGGGCCACCAACAACCATGTCACCATCAACCATACCAAGACCATGGTTATGCACATCAACCTCTCCTCCGACATTGTCCCACCTCCTTCCATTACTCTAGGTCCGAACACACTCCAGGTTGTAGATTCCACGAAGCTCCTCGGCGTCACCATAGACAACAAACTAAATTGGAAACCACACGTCAGTGAAGTTGTCAAATCCTCCAGTTTCCGTCTCCACCTCCTCTGCCGACTCAAGTCCCTCGGAGTTCCTGCACCCGAGCTCCTCAGTGTTTACACAACATTCATACTTCCCAAGCTCACCTATGCCTCCCCCACCTGGTCTTCCTCCCTAAATGCCACACAACGTAAACACCTAGAAAAAGTGCAAAAGAGGGCATGCAAGATTATTCTCTCCCCTTCCTACTCCACATATCAAGAAGCGCTCAACACACTGACCCTTTCGACTCTCACTGACCATCACCACGACCTCATCTGCAAATTTGGTAAGAAGCTTCTACACCATCCTCGACACCGGCTCCTACTACCACCTGAGATCCCTAGTCCGAGAATTGCTGTTCGACACCACAACCGCATCCAGCCCATACGTGCACGAACTGATCGCTATAAGAACAGCCCAGTCCCAACCATTGTAAAAATTATCAATAACTTGTAATAAACCAGTGTATTCACTCCCAGTAAACACTACTCCTTGCACTGTCACTATGTTGAAATGAACTGCAGTTTGAGCTTTTCCCCATCTAGTTATTATATATCTTATTTGTGTCACTTATGTTACTTGTATATTATTTGTAATTCGAAACCCATTCCCCAAATATGTAATTGTATATTTTCAGCCTTCTGGCTGCCAAGCTCTTTCAATAAACCGTTAATTATTATTATTATTATTATTACACACACACACACACACACACACACACACACACACACATCCCTCTTCTTTTTACTCAAGAATGAAAGCAATTTGCACTCATGAGTTAATTTTTCCCCTTACTGACGTCAGCTTGTCGACATCTGTGAGCCGTCCCGTTTGTTCGCTAGTTTTATAATGGCTGCCGTGTAAGTTTTACAGCCTATTCACGTTGCTTGTGTGTGTGTGTGTGTATGGTGTTCCTACTTCTTACGTCTATAAAATTACTTGAACATGTCCACCTAAGAGCAGCCACCTGCAAGTCACCTCTACAACTGAGACAACACGCGCCGCCCCTCTCCCCACACCTCACCACCCCACTCCCCACACTCCACTCCCTACACCTCACCACCCCACTCCCCACACTCCACTCCCCACACCTTACCACCCCTCTCCCTACACCCTGCCGCCGCTTACCACTCCTTTATTTAATTCCTCTTTCTCTACTTTTCTTTTTCTCTTTCTGATGCTCCTCATATATTTATTTCCCTCCTCTATTTACCTTCTTCCACTTCCTCTTCAATCGCTCTTCCTGTTTCCACTTCTACTTTTTCTCCTCCATTCTTGCCCCCCCTTTTACTTCCCCTCAGTCAGACCATCTTTATCCCCTCGTTTCCTCTCCTCTTCCACTCCATCTTAAATTCCTGTCCTCTCTTTTCCTCCTCGTTTCTTTGTTCTGTAATTCCTCATCGCCTTCTGTGTCTCCTTACTTACCCCTTCCTCCCTCCAACCCTCCCAGGTGACGTCAGTGGTATATAGGAAACGAGGCTGGGTGGTAGCAAAAGGTCAGGTGTGTACAGGTTGTCACAGGTGAGGTCGTTCCCTCCTTCAGGTGAGTCAGCGTGACGGACAATATTGCCTGGGTTCATCAAGCAAAAGGTCGTTGGGCCAACACCTGCACGCATTTGGGGCTCGTGTCACCCTCGAGGTCTCAACGTTGGCGAACATTGACATTTTTCTGGTGATTTTGTGGTTCATGGCATTATCATTTACGACTTTTGGATCGAATGGCATTGTCACGTAGGAGTTTTGGATTTCATGACATTGTCCATTGGAACTTTTGGATTAGTCATTCGAAACTCTTTGCTTTCGTGTGTCAAGAAGTTACCTGCGAGTTTTGTGCTCCTTATCATTTGCTTGGTGGAAAATTTAACTTGTTCGAAAGTTTAGGTTAGCGTTGGAGACTGGCAAGTTTTTTTTTTTTTTTTGCATCTATAAGAATTAATTGCAGGAGGTGATTTTTATGGTCAAGTCACCGCCAAATTTAGAGGCGATACCTGCAGTTGTTCGGCAACTTTGCCCTGAAGTTCACTGTTAACATTTTGTGTTTCTTATAATTTATGTATAATACCATGTGTTTATCATGTCTAGGGCGCTGTTTGGTGTCTCCTTCCAGGTAGTATGAGGGAAAAAAAACACCTGCCAACACTTGCATGGTCCAAGAACTTATCAAACCTTAGTGTGGTGGCGTGAGGTGGTGTGACAGTTGCTCCCTTGTTCTACCACATTTGCTGATATCAACAAACATGTTACTCCACCCCACCTTTGGCTGCGTATACAATAAATGTGACATATGAAAGGTCGACATGTAAGGTTTATTTTTTTTTACAGTTTTCCGAATCTTTCATTACTTGGGAAATAGTTGTACGTTGGCAACTTTAACTATCACTTTTGGAGAGTGTGAGGTAGACCTACACTTCCTGATGTTTCTGATAACAGGGTGAGTTATAGATTTGTTTAATACGGTAACTTACCAATAAGACCGGTTCGACCCTTTACCACAATACTATAAGAACAGTGTTAAGACCACCAACGTGTCCCCAACATCATTTACTGAGGCTTTTATGTTTGCTACGATTAAACATATACTTTTAAGAGTCGTTGAACTGTTTACTAATATTTTCACTGAGAATTAAGTGTGACAACCATAAGCCATACTTGTTGTTCACCGGGGCCTGTGTCTGATGGTATTTGGCTGTTACTCTTATTTTACACAGACACTAGATATTGGCTTCTCTGAGTGTCACACAAGACGCTGTAGGTCCATTTACCAACCCTTCCATTACTTAGTACCAACATACACACTTGAGTGGCTGAATATTGGTCTGTCTGCACTCCTCTGTACTGCCCAACCTCCTTGTTACTTGTTTACATACATATTTAACTGTGCCTTGCTTGCTTAATTACCTGCCACCCAACCTACCTACCTATCCACCTATTAATGGAGGTTTAGTCTCTTAAGAAGGTGTGCGGTGGTCGAATGGATACAAAGTACACTATGACACGTGCACATCTTTATGAATCCAAAACCTAGGAACTCAGAACAACCCATTTGTCCACACTGGCAGGCATGCACATACATACTGTATAATTCCCTCCCCCCCCCGTCACGTGTTATTGGCACTGCATTTATAGGTGACACTGTAGATCCAGCGCCTCGATACACCCAGCTATTATCTCCGCTGTAAGCTATATTCTGGAACATCAATGCCATCTTCGACACAACTGCACCATTATGTCCGCTATACGCCGCTGGCCAGTGTGACAGTGCAGCGTCATGCAGGTACGGAAAGGGGTGGTATTATGAGGGGGCGAATATGATTGGACGGTATGATAGTCTGGGAACATGTGATTGGTCAGTATGATAGTCTACGAGAATGTGATTGGCCAGAATGATGATCTGGGGAAATTTAATTGATTAATATGATAGTCCGGGCGAATATGATATGGTCAATATGATTCATAGTCTGGGGGAATATGATTGGTCAGTACAATAGTCTTGTTGTGTATTTCCACTATCTGATACAACCATTTCTAAAGGGTCTGGTGTGACATAACATCATAAGCAAAGAAGTCAAAATGATATATTAGCATCAAGTGATAAAGTTTAATCCATTAGACGCAAAGCTGAGAGAAAAAAAACCTGACCCTGAATCTCAAATGTTTGTAAGGCAAATTTTACTCGTAAATGGTGATGTAAAAAGGCATGTTGATAAATATCAAAGAATAAGGCACTAAAATAACTTCCCAAATGATGCCAGGTTAGGTTAGATCTGTTTCGTTAAATTATCGTCAGGTCAGGAAAGTTTTGATCAGGTTAAATAATAAATGGCATCAAGTTAATAGACCTTTGCTAGAATTTATACAACTACCCGATTAGCACCTCACTGGGCGCTGATAAACACAATGCAACACTGAGGTCTTGAATAGTTCTTACATTAAAACGAATAATTGTAACATGGAGATGATGTGTATGTAACCTTTGAGAGACAGACAGACAGACAGACAGAAAGACATAAACAGGCAGACAGAGAGAGAGAGAGGTGGCTTGTCTAACATGGAACAAGTATTTGGCTCTATCTTTATACACGAAAATTCCATCATAATTTCATCACCATAAATCCTGTGGTCTGGTCTTGTGTCATGTAAGCTTCCACTAAACCATTGCCAGTGTTCCATGATAAATTAAGTGGTAAATCTTCACATCTGTCACTCCTCAAACGAGACTATCATTACAGAATATATAAATAAATGAATAGAATAAATACAATATTATATATACACGGATAAAGGAATAGTTAGGAATAAGGAGACGTTTTATTAATATTCAAAGGGACCGCGAATTTGCTATGTTCATCGTCTGTAGATAACAAAGTTGATGCGATAATCCAGGCTAGTGTGACCCCGACGTTGTGTTTGTCAGTGAGGGAGAGACACCAACTTGGATATGTTATCTACGTAATGGCTACGACCTCACACTTTCACCTGAGCTCGAATTCTCAAAGGTTCATATATCGTTTTTTTTTTCTCGTATTTGGTGATGGAAAAATGGACATTAATGGTTAAAGTGTAATGATTTGGGTATTATTTTGTCTGGTGATTTTCTGTTGTGTATCGTCTGCCAGCATCATTTTTAATATAAATTCCCGTAAGAGTCTTTTGAATATTCCGAGACTTGGTGGGTAAGTGATGATGTTTTACCTTCCTTTTTTCTCGGATTATTTTTCTCTCTTCCTCTTATTCGTCATCCCCAGTCTCATTTGTATTCTTATTCCCGGGATATAAATACCCAAAGAGTCACAACCCGACAGCCGCACCCTTATTCACTACCTCCTAAGATGTCCCCACGCACAACGCTTCCGTGACGCCTGCTGGACCACGACACCACGACCCCCTGACGGAGACACGATGATCCTCCCAATACTGGCCAGATATTTTGTAAATAATATTGATTATGTGTTAAAGGAATATCCTTCCTTCCTTAGGCTTTAGTAAGCCCCTTTATAATATTTATACTGTATATACTTTTCACACTTGCCAGATGATTCTGGTGTCATTGTACAGGGGTACCTAGTGACAGCACTAGGATCCCGCTTCCTCTGTCAAGGAATAAACAATTGAAATTGAAATTGAAATTGAAGAGTCACAACGTGCATTAACATCCAGCTGAGGGATCAACAAGAATGTGTGCGTCACTCAAGTTGATTTATACAGCCATTCACCTATCACACGGGCCGCTTAAGTGACTTCTTCCTCTGGCTGATGGCTGCTACTCCACCACCATGTCAACGGGACCAGATTTTTCCCACATACGTTTTTGAGAATCGTCTTAAACGCGATGATAAATATTTGTTTACGTAAAAATTTCTCGATATAAACTGCTTCTCAGATGACGTTAATAGTTTAAGCATTGTACATCGGAATTTCTTTTTTATATATATTTTTCTTGCACTTTTGTCTATTTTGAAAAAGAAAATACAAATTCCCTTCTCTCCTTGAATCTATTATGTGTGTATTCAATTTTTTCCATCATGGGGAAATTCCTTGCGCCTTACCCTGTAATGATGTGATGTATTAATAGCTCCCATTTAATTAATTTTCACGTATGACTAACCTTCTGTTGTGTATACTTCCTCCTCGTCTTCACACTCAACCCTACCAGAAGTAAGCGTCAAAAAAAAAAGAGTATTTTCTCTGAGGATTATTTAAAGTCAGGGTACAATTATGTCATCAGCCAGGGCCACCAGGGAGACACAGTAGGGGCCTTGACCCCCCCTGACCTCGACCCCACTTCCCCCCTGAGTGACAGAGATGATGGATTTGCAGTCGTGTATAAATTTACCATTTCTTTAAGTCTTTAGGCTCAATTGACGTCACGAGCTCCTGGAGGTCCCATTTTCTTTGACGAGTGAGTCGACCTTGTAGTCT
>NW_024742605.1:0-11459 GCF_018991925.1 Homarus americanus
AAGAAGAAGCGCAGGAGGAAGGAAAGCTACAACATCTACATCTACAAGGTACTGAAGCAAGTGCACCCCGACACAGGAGTCTCCTCCAAAGCTATGTCCATCATGAACTCTTTCGTGAACGACATCTTCGAGCGCATCGCTGCCGAGGCTTCCCGCCTGGCGCACTACAACAAACGCTCCATCATTACAAGTCGGGAAATCCAGACAGCTGTCCGACTCTTGCTGCCCGGTGAACTGGCCAAGCATGCCGTGTCTGAGGGCACCAAGGCTGTCACCAAGTACACCTCTTCCAAGTAAGAGGTTACTTGTGCACAACAAACACGCCATCCCACTACTACAACTTAATCGGCTCCATCGGAGCCACAGTTACATGTTAAAGAGACAGTTACCGACAGTGATATATTGAGAGGGAAATAAAAAAAAAAAAAAATTATAATAATCTGCATTCTCTATTGGCGTAGAAACCGGACTAAATCGAAACATAATAAATAAATAAATAAATTCTGCGTGGAGTACTTTTACACCCACTGCAAAGTGACATACATGGAGTGTGTTTGGGCTTCATTTCATGTTTGCAGCACGCCTATTTCATGTAAACAATTTATTTTATTTTATTGTATTTTATTGTATTTTCTTTTATTTTATTGTATTTTCTTTTATTTTATTTATTTATTTACTTACTTATTCTTTATACATTTATTTGTTACTAGCTCTTGTTTGTTGCACCCACCCACCTCCCGAATTGATGACCTACTATACATTCGTGCCTGCACGAATGTTACCAACTTACCGTTAGGCGATTTGGGTAACCGAAATTAACGCTCTCCTACCACCAACCATTTCGATTGTCATGAAAATTATCTTCAGAACAGTTCTTTGGCCCTGAGAAGGGCCGAGTTATAGATGTCTGGTAGGTTTTGTTGTGCTTTTTCTTTTTCCCCAAGGAAGAGGACTTAAGCACGCTCTCCGCGGATGCGCCGGGCCAGCTGGATGTCCTTGGGCATGATGGTAACGCGCTTGGCGTGAATGGCACACAGGTTGGTGTCCTCGAAAAGACCCGCCAGGTAAGCCTCAGAGGCTTCCTGCAGAGCCATGACGGCAGACGACTGGAAGCGCAGGTCAGTCTTGAAATCCTGGGCGATCTCACGCACCAGGCGCTGGAAGGGCAGCTTCCTGATGAGTAGCTCTGTGCTCTTCTGGTAACGACGGATCTCACGAAGGGCGACGGTTCCGGGCCTGTAACGATGGGGCTTCTTGACACCACCGGTGGCTGGGGCGGACTTGCGAGCTGCCTTGGTGGCAAGCTGCTTCCGTGGAGCCTTGCCTCCAGTGGACTTGCGGGCAGTCTGTTTAGTACGGGCCATCTCGACGACGAAATAGTCAATACGGGCGGCCCGTTGTTTGTTGTTGTATAGATTGTCGGACCGTAGTCCGACACGGGCCTTTGCCTATAGGCGGCCCGTTTGGTGGTTCCGGCTGGAGCTCCAGGAGCAGTCAGACCGGATTGGGATTGGAGGTGGTCCCACCTGCAGATTGGAGGGATACTGCAGGTTGCAAGTGTGAGCGGACCCCCGATCAGTGGACGCTTACCACCAGCCCCCACTCTTGGACGTGGTCAGCCTCGGAGTGGCGCGCCCCCCGAACTGGGGTCCGCACTTGCTGGGAGAGGATGCTTTCTAAGCTATCTGGGTGGTGGGTATCGTGTGATGACCCGGAGTAGGTTGTGAATGTGGTCTGTGTGGGCCTTTCGGGTTAGAGTGGCCGCTGGTGTTGTGTGTGTTTCTTGGGAGATTTGAGTTCTGTCTCGGAGGCTTTGTGTGACCTCGCAATCGAGGAGATAGTGTTCAAGTGGGTTGGCTGCTGGCTCCTGACAGTAGGTGCATTCCGTGACGTCATTTCCTATCATCTGCCAGGAGCACTTGTACCCTAGTCGTAGTCGGTGAAGGCTGACTTGGGTTTGTCTTGGAGTTTTCTTGTCTGCGAAAGGTGGTTCCCCTTTTGTGGCCGCCAGGTACCATTTGGCTGATTGGGAACCAGCGTTGAGTGCATGAAGGAAGCTCTTTTTGGTGTGGAGCTTGGTAGTCTTTCTGAGGTGATTCTTGATCTGTTGCACACTTGCTGGAACTTGGATGTGTACGCTACTGGAACGTGTAGCTGCCTTGGCTGCTTCGTCTGCCACGTCGTTTCCTCCGATCCCTACATGACTGGGAATCCAGTGTAAGACGACTGGTCGGTTTTGGCTTTGGAATTCCTGTAGCTGTGCGAGGATCGAGGTGATGATGTGGACGTTGTCTCTTGGTTGACTGTGTTGCAGCGCTTGCATGGCCGATTTCGAGTCCGTGTGAATTATGACGGACTTGTTGTGTTGTGTTGCAGCGTGTTGTAGGGCCTTTGAGATTGCCACCTCATTGGCCACGAGTGCCGCATGCGTCATCCGCAAGCTACGCCCCACCTCCAAGAGGGAGGGACGGCCTTGGATGAACGATACTACCGCTGCGTCCACAGCACGCCACCTACTCCCACCAAACCGTGGGCGACGCCACACCAGGACCACCTGTAGTAGCAACCACAACAACATGACTGGACGAGGCAAAGGAGGCAAGGGACTTGGAAAGGGTGGCGCCAAGCGTCATCGTAAGGTGCTTCGTGACAACATCCAGGGTATCACCAAGCCCGCCATTCGTCGTCTAGCTCGGCGTGGAGGTGTTAAACGTATATCCGGCCTCATCTACGAGGAGACCCGCGGCGTCCTCAAGGTGTTTCTGGAGAACGTCATCCGTGACGCCGTCACCTACACCGAGCACGCAAAAAGGAAGACCGTCACCGCCATGGATGTGGTGTATGCCCTGAAACGGCAGGGCCGCACCCTTTATGGTTTTGGTGGTTAATCAACCTGATGGACGGGCGCACACCACCACCACCACCACCACGACAAACAAATATACGGACCTAATTTTAGGTCCACATTTAAATCGCTAAAGAGTTGGTTAGACACTGAGTAAATCGTTGAAAATATATCCAATAACATGATCCTCTCTAATTCTGGACTTGTGGTATGAGTATAGGTTGTGCGTGAACGTGTTGGAACCACTTCCTAATAATTGTCAGTCAGTCAGTCAACATTCACCTAACCTCCAGGTACCTCACCTAACTTCCTGTAGCGTCACCGAACCTCACGAAATGTAACCCAATGTAGTTTATAATCTATCCTAACATGACATAACATAACCACGCACTATATTACTTCGGTAAGAGTAATGAGTTTTAATACGCAAAGTTGCAGTTATCATTCATTCATACATACATACATACATACATAACATAACATGCTAGTGGCAGGGGGGATTGAAGTGAATTTTAGGAGGATAGAATAGGTGCAGTGGCTAAACAGCGCTTGCGTGAGGGACTTTAAGCAGCAACTCGCCTGGATGCGGCAGGATAGAGTCAGGTCAAGCGTCCTGTGCATGTTGGGTTCCGCCATGGTTTCTCAGTGTTTGGTCGGCTTGATTGTGTGTGTTGTTTTCTTGTTTGGAGGAAATGTCTTGGTATTCTTCTTCTTAGCTTGAAGTTGATTTTCTTCTAACTCTTCTCCTCTTGTTGTTCGTCTTCCTCGTGTCTGCTATCATTCTGTAAAGACTCTATATATGTATGTAGGTATGAGTGAGTAACAGTTGCCGGTTACAGTGATACTTCATATTCGCTGGTGTTGTACTGTATGGCTTCGGTATTTCTTAATATACAAACGGCACCGTTAGGGGATTGAGGTATTTAAAAACCAGCCTACATTACTTATATATAGACATAAATAATGTGGCTTGGACAATAATGACGACTACTCTCTCCTACCTTCCCCAAACAAGGGCTTTTCGAAAGTATACATTGGACACAAATGACTTAGTACATCATACATTGGTGGTTTAACAAAAGCCCTCATTAGAGAAAGGTGAAGGAGCACACAGTGAACATACAGATTGATGTTTGCACGCGTAGATAATGTAAGGTGAGATGTTAAACACCAGACACGTAGTGTAGTAACTCCCTCACAGATGGCGTTATGAGGGGCCTGATGATGTAGCAGTTACCTCACAGATGGTGTTATGAGGAACTTCACATGATGATGCTGTAGCAAAACATTCACTACGTGGTGTCGTAGCATCTTGGGGACACCACGTGGTCGACATGACTCACTCATTCAAGTGGGTGAGGTGTGGTCCCAGGCCTCTCTATCGTGGAGTCTCAGGGGAAGTATAACTGGGTACCTGGGACCTCACTGTGTGAAGGTGGTTAGCTAGCTTGGGTAAGACTCAACTGCCGAGTTGTTTTTCACTGAGTTAAGCACTGTTCACCACTATTCATCACTGGTTCCATTCCTTTGCCAAATGAGATAGTACCTTATGGCAAGAACTTGTTGATAGTCCGGTGGGGAGGAGGGGTCAGGGGAGTGAGTTGGTATGGGCCAACATATAAATAATAATAATAATAATAATAATTAACGGTTTATTGAAAGAGCTTGGCAGCCAGAAGGCTGAAAATATACAGTTACATATTTGGGGAATGGGTTACGAATTACAAATAATATACAAGTAACATGAGTGACACAAATAAAACATATAATAACTAGCTGGGGAAAAGCTCAAACTACAGTTCATTTCAACATAGTGACAGTGCAAGGAGTAGTGTTTACTGGGAGTGAGTACACTGATTTATTACAAGTTATCGATAATTTTTACAATGGTTGGGACTGGGCTGTTCTTATAGCGATCAGTTCGTGCACGTATGGGCTGGGCTGGATGCGGTTGTGGTGTCGAAGAGCAATTCTCGGACTAGGGATCTCAGGTGGTAGTAGGAGCCGGTGTCGGGGATGGTGTAGAAGCTTCTTACCAAATTTGCAGATGAGGTCGTGGTGATGGTCAGTGAGAGTCTAAAGGGTCAGTGTGTTGAGCGCTTCTTGATATGTGGAGTAGGAAGGGTAGAGAATAATCTTGCATGGCCTCTTTTGCACTTTTTCGAGGTGTTTACGTTGTGTGGCATTTAGGGAGGAAGACCAGGTGGAGGAGGCATAGGTGAGCTTGGGAAGTATGAATGTTGTGTAAACACTGAGGAGCTCGTGTGCAGGACCACCGAGGGACTTGAGTCGGCGTAGGAGGTGGAGACGGAAACTGGAGGATTTGATAACTTCACTGACGTGTGGTTTCTAATTTAGTTTGTTGTCTATATGTATGTGTGTGTGTGTGTGTGTGTGTGTGTGTGTGTGTGTGTGTGTGTGTGTATACTACTGTACTTTTTAGATCCTCCTACGCAACCTAACCTATTATAGTTAAGTATAGTAGGCTATACACTATTTTGTTAGTATGTGTTATAAAATGAAATTGCATGTTATTATTATTAATATTATTATTATTAATATTATTATTATTATTATTATTATTATTAGTAGTAGTAGTAGTAGTATTATTATTATTATTATTGTTATTATTATTACATGTTAATATAATACTAAGTTGCCCGCCAGATTTCCTCAGAGATGGGAGGAGCACATTGGCGGCGGTGTTGTTTATACTCCGCCCGATTACTGATTCCTATTCACCGAGCCAGAGCTGGCGGGCGGCGTGTTATGTGCCACGTTTTGTTTCCCATTGGGCGTACCGCTCAGCTGGGGAGTAGGAGATTTCATAAAAAGAAAGTTTGAGTGGAGAGCACACCTTTTCCTTCACATACAGTTATCTTAGACCATCTACTAGTATAATAGTTTGCACAAAAATACTCTACACTCTTTCTAGGTTGTTGCTATTTTTTTTTTTTTTTTTTTTGACTTCTCATCAGATTGTGCATTCAACTAATATACACTATTAGTGTGTTTATTATTATGTTTTATAGTATTATTTCGTATAATATTGGGTAACACAATTAGAGTCACTAGTATAGTATATTATTGGGGTTTATAGCAGTTTGTGGTCTAATAGTATCATGCTTTATGAGTGGTGTTCTATGTAGTGATGATTAGGCAATAAAATATGCTTTGGGGGTTTATAGCAGTTTTTGTGGTCTACTAGTATCATGCTTTATGGGTGGTGTTCTATGTAGTGATGATTAGGCCATAAAATATGCTTTTGGTTTATTGCTAACAAAATATACTTTGCTCTACCGCTGTCGTGCAAAACATGGTGAAACTTACATACACCGTTAATAAAGTATTCATGGAAGAAGAAGAAGAAGAAGAAGAAGAAGAAGAAGAAGAAGAAGAAGAAGAAGAAGAAGAAGAAGAAGAAGTACGAGGAAGAATTGTGGAGGGAATGAACAGTGAGACAATATAAAGCCTCCGGGATGGCGGCAGCGTTTCTGTTATTAATATATAATAAGACAATAGGAAAATATGTTGTTGTCTCTACCTGTATTATTACCTTTGCGATAGCATGGTTCAATTTTGGGAGGACATAGGAAGGAGCAGGAGGTTAGGAAGGGATTTGTAGTGGGAGAGATAGTGTCTGTGATCCTCGGGTCACCACTCCTCGGATTGTGTCAGTTCAAGTTTAGAAGCTCCAACAACTTTCCCTGAATACGAATTGGCAACCTTTCGATTTACAACAGGTACCTACTTACTGCTACAGTAGGTAGGTGAACAGGGACCAAGGGGGCTAGGAAGAGTGTCCAAACAACTTGCTCCTGCCTGCCTGTGTGATGTAGTCGTGGCCAGAATTAGGTTAGGATACAGACACATCTGGCTAGTTAGTAACGCTGTACCCATACCGGAACACTCAGCATGTAAACTTGGTGATACACCTTTAAAGCACTATATTATTGAATGGGACACTGTCAAAGACTTCAGGCCACCTCACTTATTGTATCTTGAACTATGTCATTACTTCATTGAGGACATTACATTCTTGCTGTTTATCCCAAATTGGCTAGCTTGCCCACACTGATTAGTCTACAATTACAATATGACTCCAATGTATGCTGCTGGTAAATGTGTACTGTCAATGAACCAGAGTGAAAATAAGGTCGCCTCCCTTGCTGCTGCTGCTGCTTCTGCGCCCTTCTAAGTCCCGTTTAAGTCCCCCACCCCAGGCCCCCGCAGTACCCCTTCACATCTACACCATTCAACAACAATTTCACTCAATTTGCACAGAGTGTTATCCTGCAAAACGTTGATGTCGTATATTTCTCTCTTTAGGTGATATCCTGTGGCTCCGAAAGGAGCCTGTTTGGTTAGGTTGTCTTGTGTGAACGAACCTTGGGTTCTTATTTCTTCTCTGTCTTCTTGGGGAGGAGCACAGCTTGGATGTTAGGAAGGACACCCCCTTGGGCAATGGTGACTCCAGACAGGAGCTTGTTCAGCTCCTCGTCATTGCGAATGGCAAGCTGAAGATGACGCGGGATAATGCGGGTCTTCTTGTTGTCGCGGGCGGCGTTACCGGCCAGCTCGAGCACTTCTGCTGCCAGGTACTCCATGACGGCTGCAAGGTACACAGGGGCACCTGCACCAACACACTCAGCATAGTTGCCTTTACGCAAGAGACGGTGGATCCTACCCACGGGGAACTGGAGTCCGGCCCTGCTAGAACGGGACTTTGACTTGCCCTTCACCTTGCCTCCCTTGCCGCGTCCTGACATGTTGCTGCTGCTTCTTTTCGTGATAGGAGTTAAATTTCCGCCCGCCACCTTGGTCTTTTATACCAAGCTCAGGATCAGGCCAGGTGGCCGTCTCGCGGACCCAACCAATGTAAGAGAGCCGTAGCTGCAGCCAGTCTGATCCTGAGCGGCCCGCTCGGTATATAAGGAAAAGTTAGTCGGGCCAGTTTTCAATTCTCTCGCTCCGCGCCACGAGTAACTGTGCCGCCATGCCTCCCAAAACTTCCGGAAAGGCTGCCAAGAAGGCTGGAAAGGCCCAGAAGGCCATTGCCAAAGGTGACAAGAAGAAGAAGCGCAGGAGGAAGGAAAGCTACAGCATCTACATCTACAAGGTACTGAAGCAAGTGCACCCCGACACAGGAGTCTCCTCCAAAGCTATGTCCATCATGAACTCTTTCGTGAACGACATCTTCGAGCGCATCGCTGCCGAGGCTTCCCGCCTGGCGCACTACAACAAACGCTCCACCATTACAAGTCGGGAAATCCAGACAGCTGTCCGACTCTTGCTGCCCGGTGAACTGGCCAAGCATGCCGTGTCTGAGGGCACCAAGGCTGTCACCAAATACACCTCTTCCAAGTAAGAGGTTACTTGTGCACAACAAACACGCCATCCCACTACTACAACTTAATCGGCTCCATCGGAGCCACAGTTACATGTTAAAGAGACAGTTACCGACAGTGATATATTGAGAGGGAAATAAAAAAATAAAAAAATTATAATAATCTGCATTCTCTATTGGCGTAGAAACCGGACTAAATCGAAACATAATAAATAAATAAATAAATTCTGCGTGGAGTACTTTTACACCCACTGCAAAGTGACATACATGGAGTGTGTTTGGGCTTCATTTCATGTTTGCAGCACGCCTAATTCATGTAAACAATTTATTTTATTTTATTGTATTTTATTGTATTTTCTTTTATTTTATTGTATTTTCTTTTATTTTATTTATTTATTTACTTACTTATTCTTTATACATTTATTTGTTACTAGCTCTTGTTTGTTGCACCCACCCACCTCCCGAATTGATGACCTACTATACAATCGTACCTCCACGAATGTTACAAACTTACCGTTAGGCGATTTGGGTAACCGAAATTAACGCTCTCCGTCCACCAACCATTTCGATTGTCATGAAAATTATCTTCAGAACAGTTCTTTGGCCCTGAGAAGGGCCGAGTTATAGATGTCTGGTAGGTTTTGTTGTGCTTTTTGTTTTTCCCCAAGGAAGAGGACTTAAGCACGCTCTCCGCGGATGCGCCGGGCCAGCTGGATGTCCTTGGGCATGATGGTAGCGCGCTTGGCGTGAATGGCACACAGGTTGGTGTCCTCGAAAAGACCCACCAGGTAAGCCTCAGAGGCTTCCTGCAGAGCCATGACGGCAGACGACTGGAAGCGCAGGTCAGTCTTGAAATCCTGGGCGATCTCACGCACCAGGCGCTGGAAGGGCAGCTTCCTGATGAGTAGCTCTGTGCTCTTCTGGTAACGACGGATCTCACGAAGGGCGACGGTTCCGGGCCTGTAACGATGGGGCTTCTTGACACCACCGGTGGCTGGGGCGGACTTGCGAGCGGCCTTGGTGGCAAGCTGCTTCCGTGGAGCCTTGCCTCCAGTGGACTTGCGGGCAGTCTGTTTAGTACGGGCCATCTCGACGACGAAATAGTCAATACGGGCGGCCCGGTTGTTGTTGTTGTTGTATAGATTGTCGGACCGTAGTCCGACACGGGCCTTTGCCTATAGGCGGCCCGTTTGGTGGTTCCGGCTGGAGCTCCAGGAGCAGCCAGACCGGATTGGGATTGGAGGTGGTCCCACCTGCAGATTGGAGGGATACTGCAGGTTGCAAGTGTGAGCGGACCCCCGATCAGTGGACGCTTACCACCGGCCCCCACTCTTGGACGTGGTCAGCCTCGGAGTGGCGCGCCCCCCGAACTAGGGTCCGCACTTGCTGGGAGAGGATGCTTTCTAAGCTATCTGGGTGGTGGGTATCGTGTGATGACCCGGAGTAGGTGGTGAATGAGGTCTGTGTGGGCCTTTCGGGTTAGAGTGGCCGCTGGTGTTGTGTGTGTTTCTTGGGAGATTTGAGTTCTGTCTCGGAGGCTTTGTGTGACCTCGCAATCGAGGAGATAGTGTTCAAGTGGGTTGGCTGCTGGCTCCTGACAGTAGGTGCATTCCGTGACGTCATTTCCGATCATCTGCCAGGAGCACTTGTACCCTAGTCGTAGTCGGTGAAGGCTGACTTGGGTTTGTCTTGGAGTTTTCTTGTCTGCGAAAGGTGGTTCCCCTTTTGTGGCCGCCAGGTACCATTTGGCTGATTGGGAACCAGCGTTGAGTGCATGAAGGAAGCTCTTTTGATGTGGAGCTTGGTAGTCTTTCTGAGGTGATTCTTGATCTGTTGCACACTTGCTGGAACTTGGATGTGTACGGTACTGGAGCGTGTAGCTGCCTTGGCTGCTTCGTCTGCCACGTCGTTTCCTCCGATCCCTACATGACTGGGAATCCAGTGTAAGACGACTGGTCGGTTTTGGCTTTGGAATTCCTGTAGCTGCGCGAGGATCGAGGTGATGATGTGGACGTTGTCTCTTGGTTGGCTGTGTTGCAGCGCTTGCATGGCCGATTTCGAGTCCGTGTGAATTATGACGGACTTGTTGTGTTGTGTTGCAGCGTGTTGTAGGGCCTTTGAGATTGCTACCAGTTCTGTTTGTAGGGTGGAGCAGTCGTTGGAAAGTCTCCATTTGAGGGTCTGACCTTGGGTGTAGAAGGCCGCTCCGGATCTGTGATGTTTTGGGTCCACCGAGCCGTCTGTGAAGTATGATGCTGCATCAGCCGGTGTCTCAGTGGCTATGGCTTGGAGAGTTATTTTTTTGAGGTCCTCCTTCTGGAGGTTGGCTTTACTATCGCCTAGGTCGGTAAATTTGAGTGTGGCTGGTGGAGGGCTCCATGGTGGAGGAACAGCGTAACCATTGTCTCGTGTGTCTTGGTTGTTCTTGACGAGTGTTTCTGCTTGCAGGTGTCGGATGACCTGGCTTGCCTCGTGCGACCAGGTGGCCCCTCGCACTCTGTGGTCGAGGTGGAGGGAGGCACTGATTCGAATCTTGGCAACTGTGGGCTTGTCTGCTCTACAGATTTTGGCGAGGAGACCGGCTGTCACCTGCTTGACCCGTACTGCCAGGGGTGGTAGCTCGGTTTCCATTTGCAGATTGCAAATTCTGGTCCACATGGGTGCTCCGAGCATGGTCCTGAGAGCATTGTTTTGAATGACTTCTAGCTTAGCTATTTGGTCTTCTCTCAGTCCAATGAGTGCTGGAGCGCTGTAATCTACCAGCGATCTGATGGCGGCTGTGTAGTAGGCTTTGAGCACATGAAGGTTTGCTCCTGCGGATTTGCTGGTGAGCGACCTCATTATATTATGTCTGCTCTTCGTCCTGTGCCTGAGATACTCGAGTTGCGGCTTGAAGGTGAGTTTCTGGTCAAACCAGATTCCAAGACACTGGTGGGCGTTGGTCCAGACTACCGGCGTGTTTTGTATGGAGAGCATCTTGTCTGGTGTGTCTGTGCAGATGGCCACCGCTTTCGACTTGGCTGGATTTATCTTGAGTCCAAGTCTGTTGCACTCCTCTTCTATAAGTTGGAGTGCGTGTTGCGTGTTGGCTAGTCTGTTCGATCCTCTTACTATAAGCTGTAAGTCGTCTGCATAGCATAGGAGCTTGGCTGTTTGTCTGAAAGGAAGTTTGACTAGATTTTCCATCAGGACATTGAACAGCATTGGACTGAGGATGCCTCCTTGTGAGGTTCCGTTTTCATGGACCCTGTAGCTTGAGGTTGCTCC
>NW_024742606.1:0-51159 GCF_018991925.1 Homarus americanus
TCTAGTACTTCGTTCAGTTGCGTATTGCTCCTCGGTGTGGGGTGTGCTGGGAGTGTCAGAGTGCCTGGAAATGTGGGGGTGTGCCTTGGGTGTCAGTGAGACAGGGGAGTGTCTGGTGTGCCTGGGGTGTCGGAGGTGTGTCTGGGGTGGAAAGGGGTGTGCCTGGGAGTGTCAGGGGTGTGACTGGGGTGTCTGAGGTGTTGGTCTGGGGGTGTGGGTGTCAGGGTGAACCAGGGTGTCTGAGGTTTCTGTGTCAGGTGTGCTTAGGGTGTGAGGTGTGCCTGGGGTGTCTGGTGTGTGCATGGGGTGTCGGTGTGCCTGGGTTGTCGGGAGGTGTGCCTTAGGTGTCAGGGTTTAAGGGGATGTCGGTGGAGTGCCTGGGAGTGTCAGAGGTGTGCCTGGGAGTGTCAGGTGGCCTGGGGTGTCAGAGGTGTGCCTGGAAGTGTGAGATGTTGCTTTATGGAGGTAGGTGTGCCTGGTGTCGGAGGTGTGCACAGAGTGTCAGGGGTGTGCTTGGGGTGTCAGGATTTGCCTGGTTGTGGAGGTGTGCCTGGTGTCAGGTGTGCAAGTGCCTGGTGTGCCTGGGAAGGGTGTGTCTGGGGTGCAGAGTATCAGGGGAGTGTGGGAGGTGTGCATGGGTTGTCGGGGTGTGCCAGGGGGTGTCAGAGTGTGTGCATGAGTGTGTCAGGTGTGGACAGGGTGTCAGGGTGTTCTGGGAGTGTCAGGGGTGTGCCTGGGGTGTCAGAGGTGTGCCTGGAGTTATCGGAGGTGTGGGGTGTCAGGTGTGCGTGTGAGGTGTACTTATGGGTGTGGTGGGGGTTGGGGGGGGGTGTCAGAGGTGTGCAGGGTGTCAGAGTGAACCAGGGAGTATTAGAGGTGAACTGGGAGTGTCTGAGGTGTGCCTGTGGTGTCGGAGGTGTGCATGGGGTGTTGGAGGTGTGCCTGGGGTCAGAGGTGTATACTGGGGTTTGGGGTTTCCAGAGTCAGTGGGTGCTTGGGGTGTCAGGGGTGTGCCTGGGGTGTCAGAGGGTGCCTGGGGTGTGGGGGTTCCTGGGGTTTCAGTGGTGTGCCTGGTAGGTGTCAGAGGTGTGCCTGGGGTGTCAGGGTGTGCCTGTGGGGAGTGTCAGAGGTGTGCCTGGGGTGTCAGGGTGTGCCTGGGGTGTCAGGGTGTGCCTGGGAGTTCCTGGTGTGCCTGGGGTGTGGTGTGCCTGGGGTGTCAGAGGTACCTGGGAGTGTCTGAGGTGTGCCTGTGGTGGTCAGGTGGTGTGCATGGGGATTATTGGAGGTGTGCCTGGGGGTGTCAGAGGAGGTGTCAGGGTCTCAGTGGATTAGCTGGGGTGTGAGTGTAGTTGGGGGTGTCAGAGGAGTGCAGGGGTGTAGAGGTGTGCTGGGAGTTTGAGGGTGTGCTGGGGTGTGTAGAATGTGAGGTTTCGGAGGTGTGCACAGGGGTGTCGGAGGTGTGCTTGTGGGTGTCTGGGGTGTGCCTGGGGGTGTCAGAGGTGTGCTTGTGTGGAGGATGTGACTGGAGTGTTGGGGTGTGCTGGGGTGTCAGAGAAGCAGGGAGTGTAAGGAGGTGTGCCTGTGGTGTGAGGTGTGCCAGAGTGTCAGAGGTGTACTGGGAGTGTGGGGTGTAAGCAGATTGTCAGAGGGTTGCAGGGTATCAGAGGTGGCTAAGTTGTCAGGGGTGTACCTGGTGTATCGGAGTTGTGGCAGAGGTGTCAGGTGTAGCTTAAGTGTCAGAGGTTCAGGGTTGTCAGTTGGACCAGTGTATCAGGGTTAATGGGGTGTCAGAGTTGTGAGGGGGTGTCAGAGTTGAAACAGGGTATTGATTGGTGGGGTTTGAAGTTTTTTGTGTAGGGTTGTACCAGGTGTCAGGTTGTTGCTAGAGTTATTGGGGTTGTTAGGTGTTTCAGAGTTTTTGCCTGGATTGTCTGAGGTTGGGTGTGAGGGTTCTGGGGTTTCAGGGTTTTGTTGAGTGTGCCTGGAGTGTCGAGAGGTGTACCTGTGGGGATTGTCAGGGAGTGTCCTGGGGAGTGTCAGAGGTGTGCAATTTAGTGTCAGAAATTGTTGTGAGTTTTCAGAGGGTGTGCAGGTGTCTGGGGTGTGCCTGGGTGTCAGAGGTACCTGAGTGTCTGAGGTGTGCCTGGTGTCAGGGTGTGCCTGGGGTATCGGAGGTGTGCACAGGGTGTCAGAGGTGTGTGCAGAGTGTGCAGTGGGATGCCTGGGTGTCAGGGGTGTGCCTGGAGTGTCAGAGGTTGCTGGGATGTCAGAGGGGTGCAGGTGTGGGGGTGTGCCTGGGGTGTCGGAGATGTGCCTGGGTGTCAGAGGTGTGCTTCAGGTGTCAGGAGTGTGCCTGGGGTGTCTGGGGTGTGCCTGGGGTGTCAGGTTGTGACCAGGGAGTGTCGGGGGTGTGCCAGGGGTGTCAGAGGTGTTCCAGGGACTGTCGGGGTGTGCCAGGGAGTGTCAGAGGTGCCTGGGGTGTCAGAGTGTGCAGAGGTGTCAGAGGTGCCTGGTGTCAGAATTGACAGGTGTCAGGACAGGGTGTCAGAGTTGACAGGATCAGGTGAGGTGTCAGGTGTCTTGGGGATGGTGTCAGGAGGACCAGGGTGTGGGGGATGTGCCTGGAGTGTGGGGTGTGCCAGGGTGTGGGGTGGTGCCTGGGGTGTCAGGAGGTGTGAGCAGGGAGTGTCAGAGGGTGCCTGGGGTGTCGGGAGTGTGCCTGGGTGTCAGGGGGTGTGCCTGGGGTGTCGGAGGTGTGCTGGGGTGTCGGAGGTGTGCCGGGTGTTGGGAGTTTACCAGGGGGTGTTGAAGTGAACCAGGAATTTCAGAAGTGAACTGGGGTGTCAGAGGTGTGCCTGGGTGTCAGAGGTGTACCAGGGGAGTGTCAGAGAGTGAACCAGGGGTTGTCAGAGTTGAACTCGGAGTGTCTGGTGCCTTTGAGTGCTGGGAGGTGTGCCTGGGATTGTCAGGAGGTGTGCCTGGGTGTCAGAGGTGTGACTGGGGTTTCAGGGGTTTACCAGGGGTGTCAGTGGGGTGTCTGGGAGTGTTGGGGTGGGAGTGCCTGGGGAGGTGTGCCTGGGGTGTCTGGGGTGTGCCTGGGGAGTGTCAGGAGTGCCTGGGGAGTGTCAGAGGTGTGCCTGGGAGTGTCAGTGGAGCACACAGGTGTCAGAAGGGGTGTGCAAGGGTGTCAGAGGGTACCTGTGAGTGTCAGAGGTGTCCTGGGGGTGTCAGAGGGTGTGCCTGGGGTGTCAGAGGTACCTGGAAATGTCAGGGGTGTGCAAGGAGTGTCAGAGGTGAGAACCAGGGAGTTTCAGGTGTGCCTGGGAGTTCGAGGTGTATCTGGGGAGTGGGGGTGTGCCTGGGGTGTCAGAGGTGTAACTGGGGGTGTCGGAGGTGTGCTGGGGGAGTGTCTGAGATGTTTAGGTGTCTGGGTGTGAGACAGGGGTGTGGGGTGTGCCTGTGGTGTCGGAGGTGTGCCTGGGAGTAACGGGTGTGCAGGGGTGTTGAGAGACTGGGTATCGGAGGTGTGCCTGGTGTCGGAGGTGTGCCTGGGGTGTCAGAGGTTTGCAGGTGTCCAGTGGGTGCATGGGGAGTGTCAGGGTGTGCCTGGGGTGTCAGGAGGTTGCCAGGGGTGTCAGAGGTGTGCCTGGAGAGTGTGCCTGGGAGGTGGAGGTGTGCCTGGGGTGTGGAGGTGTGGGTGTCAGAGGTGTGCCTGGGGAGTGTCGGAGGGTGTGCCTGGTGTGTCAGAGGTGTACCTGGAGGTGTCAGAGGTGTGCTGGGTGCCTGGAGTGTGCATGTCAGGGGTGTGCCTGGGGTGTCAGAGAACCAGGGGTGTGAGAGGAGGTGTGCCTGGGGGTGTCAGAGGTGTGCCAGGGGGTGTCAGAGATGGCACAAGTGTCAGAGGTGTAACAGGGAATGTCAGAGGTTCTAAGGTGTCAGAGAACAGGTGTCAGAGGTGTACCAGGTTGTCAGGAGGTGTGGCAGAGTTAGTCAGGAGTTGACGCAAGTTAGTCTGAGATTGACAGGGAGTGTCAGAGTGGACAGGGTATCAGGGTGGAACTGGGGTTGTCAGGAGGTGGTGCAAGTTGTCAGGTGTGCTTGGGGTGTCAGAGTGTACCAGGGGATTGTTGGGGGTGGACTGGGGTGTCTGGGGTGTGCCTTGAGGTGTCAGGTGTGTGTACCTGGGATTATCGGAGAGTGTGCCTGGGGAGTGTCAGAGGGTGTGCCTAGGGTTTCAGAGGTTTACCAGGGGAGTGTCGGTGGGTGCCAGAGGGTGTCAGAGGTTGTGCCTGGGGTCTCAGAGGTGTGCCTGGGAGTGTCAGAGGAGTTCCTGGGGTTTGGGGTGTGCCTGGGGTGTCAGAGGTGTTAGCAGGTGTCAGAGGTGTGCAGTGTCAGAGGTTGTGCCTTGGGTGTCAGGGTGTGCGCAAGATTTCAGAGGATTGCAGGTTGTCTGGTTGGTAGCACTTGGAGTTGTGCAGGGAGTTGGTGCCTGGGGTGTCGGGGGGTGGTCTGAGGTTGACATGGTGTCTGTTGGTAGCATGGGTGATCAGGTGTGCCAGGTGGAGTTGGTATAGGGGATTGGTCGAGTGTTTGTATAAGGGGTTGTTCGGGAGTTGGTAGCAAGGTTAGTCAGGGGTGCCTGGGGTGTCGGAGGTGCTTATGGGGTGTCAGGTGTGCCTGGGGTGTCTGGGGTGTGCCTGGGGTGTCTGGGGTGTGCACCAGGGTGTCTGGGGTGTGCCTGGGGTGTCATGGTGGAGACCAGGGGTGTCAGGGGTGTGCCAGGTGTCAGAGGTGTGCCAGGGGACTGTCAGGGATGTGCCAGGGTGTCAGAGTGCAAGTGTCAGAGGTGTGCAGTGTCAGAGTGCAGAGTGTCAGAGGTGTTACCAGAGTTTGTCAGGGTGTACAGAGTTATCAGAGGTGTATTACCTGGGAAAATGTGAGGTGTAGCAAGGTTAGTCTGGGGTGTGCGTGTTAGTCAGGAGACAGGGGTGTGGAGGTGTCACCTGGGGTCAGAGTGTACCTGGGGTGTCAGAGGTGTGCATGGGGTGTCAGGAGGTGTGACAGGGGTGTCAGAGGGTGGCTGGGGTGTCAGGGTGTATAGGTGTCAGAGGTGTGCCTGGGATTATCGGAGGTGTGCAGGGTGTGGGGTTGTGCTGGGGAGTGTCAGGGGTGTGCAGGGGTGTCAGAGTGGAGCCAAACCAGGGGAGTATCAGGGAGTGGGACTGGGGTGACAGAGGTGTGCCTGGGTTTCAGGAGGTGTGCAGGGTGTCAGGGAGTGAACCAGGGGTATCAGGGTGAACTGGGGAGTATCTGGGGGTGTGCCTGTGGTGTCAGTGTGCCTGGGGTATCGGAGGTGTGCCTGGAAGTGTCAGAGGTGTGCCTGGGGTTTCAGGGTTTGCAGGGGTGTCAGTGGGTGTCTGGGGTGTTAGGGGTGTGCCTGGGGTGTCAGAGGTGCCTGGGGTGTCAGAGGTACCTGGGTGTTTCAGGGGGTGTGCCTGGGGTGTCAGAGGTGCTGGGGAGTGTCAGAGGTGTGCCTGAGGAGTGTCAGAGGTGTGCCTGGGTGTCAGAGGTGTGCCTGGGGTGAGGTGTGCCTGGAGTGTCTGGGGTGTGCCTGGGGTGTCTGAGGGGTGCCTGGGGTGTCAGAGGGTGCCTGGGGGTGTCAGAGGTGTGCCAGGGAGTGTCAGTGGAGTACCTGGGGTGTCAGGGTGTGTGCCAGGGGTGTCAGAGGGTACCTGTGAATGTCAGAGGTCTAACCTGGGAGTGTCAGAGGTGGCTGAGTGTCAGAGGGTGCAAGTGTCAGGGGTGTGCAGGTCAGAGGTGAACCAGGGGGTGTCTGGTGTGCCTGGAAGTATCGGAGGTGTGCCTGGGAGTGGTGTGCCTGGGGTGTCTGGGGTGTACCTGGGGAGTATCGGAGATGTGCTGGGGTGTCAGGTGTGCCTGGGGGTGTCAGAGGTTTAAGGGAATGTCAGTGGAGTACCTGGGGTGTCAGAGGGGTGTGACTGGGAGTGTCAGGGAGGTGTACCTGGGAGTGTCAGAGGTGTGCCGGGGTGTCAGAGGTGTGCCTGGAGTGTGAGGTGTGCCTGGGGAGTGTCGGAGGTGTACCTGAGTGTCAGGAGTGTACTGGGAGTGTGGCAGTGTGCCTGGGAGTGTCTGTTGGTGTACCAGGGAGCATCAGAGGTGTGCACAGGATTGTCAGCGGTGTGCATGAGTGTCAGAGGTGCCTGAGGTGTCATGGGTGTGCCTGGGGAGTGTCAGGGTGTGCCTGGGGTATCAGGGAGAGACTGGGGAGTGTCTGGGGTGTGCCTGGGGAGTGTCAGAGGTGTGCCTGGGAGTGTCAGGGGAGTGTACCTGGGAGTGTCAGAGGTGTTCCTGGGAGTGTCTGGGGGTGTACCTGGGGTGTCTGAGGTGTGCCTGGGAGTGTCAGAGGGAGAGCCAGGGGTGTCAGAGGTGTGCCTGGGAGTGTCAGAGGTGTGCCTGGGGTGTCAGAGGGTGTGCCTGGGAGTGTCAGAAGGGCAGGGGTATCAGCGGTGAACTGGGGAGTGTCTGAGGTGTGTCCTGTGAGTGTTGGAGGTGTGCTGGGGTGTGGGAGGTGCAGAGTGTCAGAGGTGTACCTAGGGTGTCAGAGGTGTGCCAGGGGAGTGTCAGTGGTGCCTGGGAGTGTCAGGGGTGTGCCAGGGGTGTCAGATGTACCTGGGAGTGTCAGGGTGTGCCTGGGAGTGTCTGGGGTGTGCCTGGGTGTCTGGGGGGTGTACCTGGGGTGTCGGAGGTGTGCCTGGGAGTAGCGGAGGTGTGCCTGGGAGTGTCTGGTGTGCCTGGGAATTATCGGAGATGTGCCTGGGGAGTGTCAGGGAGGTGTGCCTGGAGGTGTCAGGGTTTGGGGATGTCAGTGGAGTGCAAGTGTCAGAGGTGTGCCTGGGAGTGTCAGGGTGTGCCAGGGTGTCAAGTGAACCAGAGTGTCAGAGTTGAACTGGGAGTGTCAGAGGTGTACCTGGGTGTCAGAGTGTGCCAGGGGAGTGTCAGAGTGAACCAGGGGAGTATCAGAGTTGGAGCTGGGAGTGTCTGAGGTGTACCTGTATCGGAGGTGTACCTGGGGAGTATCGGAGGTGTGCCTGGGGTGTCAGAGGTGTGCCTAGGGTTTCAGAGGGTTTACCAGGGAGTGTCAGTGGGTATCTGGGAGTGTTGGGGGTGTGCCTGGGAGTGTCAGAGGTGCCTGGGAGTGTCAGAGGAGTACCTGGGAGTTTCAGGGTGTGCCTGGGAGTGTCAGGAGGTGTACCTGGGAGGTCAGAGGTGTGCCTGAGAGTGTCAGGTGTGCCTGGGAGTGTCAGAGGTGCACCTGGGGAGTGTCAGAGGTGCCTGGGAGTGCCTGGAGGTGTACCTGGGAGTGTCTGAGGTGTACCTGGGAGTGTCAGAGGTGTACCTGGGAGGTGGGAGGTGTACCAGGAGGCCGGGGTGAGTACCTGGGAGTGTCAGAGGTGCACCAGGGAGTGTCAGAGAGTACCCAGATGTCAGGAGGTCTAACCTGGGAGGTGTGAGGTGTGCGCAGAGGTCAGAGGAGTACCTGAAATGTCAGGGGTGTACCTGGGAGGTCAGAGAACCAGGAGTGTCTGGAGGTACCTGGGAGTATCGGAGGTGTACCGGGAGCACGGAGGCACCTGGGAGGTCTGAGGTGTGACCTGGGAGTATCGGGAGATGTACCTGAGTGTTTGAGGTACCTGGAGTGCTCGGGAGGTTTAAGGAATGTCAGTGGAGTACCTGGGAGTGTCAGAGGTGTAACTGGGAGGCCAGAGGTGTACCTGGGAGGTGGGAGGTGTACCTGGGAGGTCAGAGGTGTACCTGGAAGGTGAGAAGGTACCTGGGGTGTCGGAGTGTGGCCTGGGAGTGTCAGAGGTACCTGGGACAGCAGTGTGCCTGGGAGTGTTCGAGGTGTGCCAGGAGCATGAGGTGTACCTGGGAGTGTCAGGGTGGTGCCTGTGAGTGTCAGAGGTGTACCTGGGAGTGTCACAGGTGTGCCTGGAGGTCTGGGGTGTACCTGGGAGTATCAGAGGTGAACTGGGAGTGTCTGGGGTGTGTACCTGGGAGTGTCAGAGGTTGCTCCAGGCCAGAAGCGGTACCTGGGAGTGTCTGAGGGTGTTCCTGGAGTGTCTGAGGTGTACCTGGGAGTGTCTGGGGTGTACCTGGCAGTGTCAGAGGAGAACCGAGTGAGAGGTGTACCTGGGAGTGTCAGAGTGTACCTGGGAGTGCCGAGGTACCAGGGAGGTCAGAACTGGAGCCAGGAGTATCAGCGTGAACTGGGGAGTGTCTGAGGTGTGTCTGTGAGTGGTGGAGGTGTACTTGGGAGCACCGGAGGTGTACCTGGGAGTGCCGGGAGTGTAGGGGTTGGGAGGTACCAGGGGAGGTCAGTGGAGTACCTGGGAGGTCAGGGGGTACCTGGGAGGCCAGAGATGTACCTGGGATGGGAGGTGCACCTGGGAGTGTCTGGAGGTGTACCTGGGTGTCTGAGGTGTACCTGGGAGTACGGGAGGTGTACCTAGGAGTAGCGGAGGTGTACCTGGGAGTGTCTGAGTGTACCTGGGAGTACGGAGATGTACCTGGGAGTGTCGGGAGGTGCACCTGGGGAGGTCAGAGGTTTAAGGAATGCTCAGTGAGCACCTGGGAGGTCAGAGGTGAACTTGGGAGGCTGGAGGTACCTGGGAGTGTCAGAAGTGTACCAGAGTGAGCCTGAGGTGTTCCTGAGGCAGGAGGTGTACCTGGGAGTCAGAGGTGTCCTGGGAGGTCAGGAGGTGTACCTGGGAGCTTGAGGTACCTGAGTGTCTGGAGGTGTACCTGGGAGTGCTCAGAGGAGCACCTGGGAGGCCAGAGGTGCACCTGGGGGTCAGGTGAGTACCTGGGAGTGTCAGAGGTGACCTGGGAGTGTCAGAGGAGTACCTGTGAGTGTCGGGGAGGTGTAACCTGGGAGTGTCAGAGGTACCTGGGAGTGTCAGAGGTGACGGAAATGTCAGGGGTGGCACCTGGGGAGTGTCAGAGGAACCAGGGAGTGTCTGGAGGTGTACCTGGGAGTATTGAGGTGTACCTAGGAGCAACGGAGGTGGGAGTGTTTGAGGTGTACCTGGGATGTGGAGGTGCACCTGGGAGGCCGGAGGTATCCTGGGAGTGTCAGAGGTTTAAGGAATGTCAGAGTACCAGGGAGTGTCAGAGGTGTACCAGGGAGGCCAGAGGTGTACCTGGGAGGTCAGAGGTACCTGGGAGTGCCAGAGGTGGGGGAGTACCTGGGAGTGTCGGAGGTGTATCTGGAGTGTCAGGAGGTAACTGGGAGTGTCAGAGGTAACCTGGGAGTGCCGCAGGTACCTGGAGTGTCTGAGGCACCAGGAGCGTCAGAGGTGTACCTGGGAGGCTGGGGTGGTACCGGATTGTCAGAGGTGACCTGAGTGTCAGAGGTACCTGGGAGGTCAGAGGGCACCTGGGAGGTCAGGAGGGTGCCCTGGGAGTGTCAGAGGAGTACCTGGGAGGACAGGTGTACCCAAGTGTCAGAGATGCACTGGGAGTGTCAGGAGGTGCCTGGAGGTTTGAGATGTACCCAGTGTCAGAGGAGAACCAGGAGCAAATGAGGTGTACTGGGAGTGCTGAGGTACCTGGGAGTGTCAGGAGGTGTACCAGGAGGCCAGAAGGGAGCCAGGAGTATCAGAGGAATGGGAGGTCTGAGGTGTACCTGGTGGAGTATCGGAGGTGTACCTGGGAGCATCGGAGGTGTACCTGGGAGGCCAGAGGTGTACCCAGGAGTGTCAGAGGTGTACCAGGAGTGTCAGGAGTACCTGGAGGCCAGAGGTACCTGGAGTGTTGAGGAGTACCTGGAGTGCAGAGGAGTACCTGGGAGGACAGGGTACCTGGGATGTCTGAGGCCTGGGAGGCCAGAGAGAACCAGGAGAGTGAGGTGTACCAGGGAGTGTCAGAGGTGTGCCTGGGGAGGCCGAGGTGTACCTGGGAGGTCAGAGGTGTACCTGGAGGTTGGGAGGTGTACCTGGGAGGTCAGAGGTACCTGGGAGGCCAGAGGTGTACCTGGGAGTGTGAGAGGTGTACCTGGGAGTGCCTGAGGTGTACCTGGGAGTGTCTGAGGTACCTGGGAGTGTCAGAAACCAGGGAGTGTAAGAGGTGTACCTGGGAGGCTGTGAGGCACAGGGAGCATCAGAGGAGAACCTGGGAGGCTGGGGAGGTGTACCAGGAGGCCGGAGGAGTACCTGGAGGTCAGAGGGTGTACTTGAGAGGTCAGAGGTGTACCTGGGAGGTCAGAGGAGCACCTGGGAGGCCGGAGGAGTACCTGGGAGTGTCAGGGTGTACTGGGAGGTCAGAGGTGTACCTGGGAGTGTCCGGAGAGAACCAGGAGTGTCAGGAGGTGTACCAGGGAGGCTGGGAGGTACCAGGGAGTGCAGAGGAGGAACCTGGGAGTGCTGAGGTGTACCAGGAGGTCAGAGGTGTACCTGGGAGTATCGGAGGTGCACTAGGAGGTCGGAGGTACCTGGGAGTGCTGGGGAGGTACCAGGAGGCAGAAGTGAACCAGGAGTGTCAGGAGGACTCGGGAGTGCTGGGGAGGTGCACGGAAGAGGCTGGAGAGTACCTGGGAGGTCAGAGGAGTACCTGGGAGTGCCAGAGGTACCTGGGAGGCTGAGAGTACCTGGGAGGTAGGGGTGTACTTGGGAGGCCAGAGGTGTACCTGGAGGTCAGAGGCACCTGGAGGGAGAGGTGAACCAGGAGGTCTGAGGTGACCTGGAGCATCGGAGGTGTGCACTGGGAGTAACGGAGGTGTACCTGGGAGGTCTGAGGAAAATGGAGTATCGGGAGGTGTACCTGGGAGTTTGGAGGCAACCTGGGAGGCAGAGGTCTAAGGGAATGTCAGTGGAGTACCTGGGAGTGGGAGGTGTACCAGGAGGCCAGAGGTACCTGGAGTGTCAGGTGTACCTGGGAGCAGCGAGGTGTACCTGGAAGTGTGAGAGGTACCTGAGCAGCGGAGGTGTACCTGGGAGTGTCGGAGGTGTAACTGGGAGGTCAGGTACCTGGGAGTGTCAGAAGTGTACCTGGGAGGTCTGAGGTGACCAGGGAGCGTCAGAGGTGTACCTGGGAGGTTGAAGGGGCCCAGGATTGTCAGGAGGTGTACCTGGGAGGTCAAGGTGTACCTGGGAGGCTGATTAGGAGGCCAGAGGTGAACCAGGAGATCAGAGGTGAACTGGGAGTGTCTGAGGTGTACCTGGGAGTGTTAGGAGGTGTACCTGGGAGGTCAGAAGGTACCTGGGAGAGTGTCTGAGGTGTACCTGGGAGTGTCTGAGGTGCCTGGGAGTGTCGAGGTGACCTGCAGCACAGAGGAAACCAGGGAGTGCATGAGGTGTACTGGGAGGTCAGAGGTGTACCTGAGTGTCAGAGGTGTACCAGGGAAAGGCAGAAGTGAGCCAGAGTATCAGAGGTGAACTGGAGTGTCTGGAGGTGTACCTGGGAGTATCGGGAGGTGTACCTGGGAGCATCGGGAGGTACCTGGGAGTCAGGAGGTGTACCTAGGAGGCCAGAGTAAAATAGGAGTGTCAGGAGTACCTGGGAGGTCAGGAGGTGTACCTGGAGCACAGAGAGTACCTGGGAGTGTCAGAGGAGTGGCCTGGAGTGACAGGGGTGTACCTGGAGTGTCTGAGGTGTACCTGGGAGGCCAGGAGAGAACCAGGAGGTCAGAGGTGTACCTGGGAGTCAGAGGTACCTGGGAGGCTAGAGGAGTACCTGGAGGTCAGAGGTGTACCAGGAGCAAGTCAGAGGAGTACCTGGGAGTGCTGGGATGTGTACCTGGGAGTGTCAGAGGTGTACCAGGGAGTGTCAGGAGTACCTGGGAGGACAGGGGTGTACCTGGGAGTGTCAGAGGTACCTGGGAGTATCGGAGGTGACTTGGGAGTGCTCAGGAGGTGTACCTGGGAGTGTCAGGGGAGAATGGGGAGTGTCAGAGGAGTACCTGGGAGGCTGAGGAGGCCTGGAGTGTCAGGGGTGTACCTGGGAGTGTCAGAGGTGTACCTCGGAGTCAGTGGAGTACCTGGGAGGACAGTGGTGTACCTGGAGTGTCAGGAGGTACCTGGGAGCATTCCTGAGGTGCACTTGGGAGTGTCAGAGGTACCTGGGAGGTCAGAGGTGTACCTGGGAGTGCCTGGGGAGGTGCACCTGGGAGCCGAGGTGCACCTGGAGTGTCAGGGTGTACCTGGAGGTCAGGCACCTGGGAATGTCAGGGGAGGCACCTGGGAGGTCAGAGGTGCACCTGTGAGAGGAGAACCTGGGAGGTCAGGAGAACCTGGGAGTGCTCAGAAGGTACCTGGGAGGTCAGAGGTGTACCTGGGAGGTCAGAGGTGCACCAGTGTCAGGGGAGGAGAACCAGGGAGTGTAAGGAGGTGCACTGGGAGGTCAGAGGTGGTACCTGGGAGTGTCAGAGGTGTACCAGGGAGGCCGAAGTGAGCCAGGAGTATCAGAGGTGAACTGGGAGTGCCTGAGGTACCTGTGAGTATCGGAGGTGTACCTGGAGCACGGGAGGTGTACCTGGGAGTGTCAGAGGTACCTAGGAGTTTCAGAGGTGTACCAGGAGGTCAGGAGTACCTGGGAGTGCTCAGAGGTGTACCTGGGAGGTCAGGAGGAGTACCTGGGAGGTCAGAGGAGTACCTGGGAGGTCAGAGATGCACCTGGAGGTCAGAGGTGCACCTGGGAGGTCTGAAGTGTACCTGGGAGTGTCTGAGGCACCTGGGAGTGTCTGAGGTGTACCTGGAGTGTCAGAGGAGTACCTGGGAGTGAAAGAGGTGTACCTGGGTGTCAGGAGGTGTACCTAGGAGTGTCAGGAGGTGTACTTGGGAGTGCTCAGAGGTGTACCTGGGAGCATCGGAGGTGTACTGGGAGGTCGGAGGTGTACCTGGGAGTGTCAGAGTGTACCTGGGAGGCTGGGAGGTACCAGGGAGTGTTAGAGGTGGCACCTGGGAGGCCAGAGGTACTGGGACTATCGGAGGTGTACCTGGGAGTATCGGAGGTGTACCTGGGAGTGCCAGAGGTGTACCTGGGAGAAGGAGGTGTATCTGGGAGGCTGGGTGGTGTACCTGGGAGTGTCAGGGAGTTTACCTGGGAGTGTCAGAGGTACCTGGGAGTGTCGGAGATGTTCTGGGAGAGTCAGAGGTGGCACCTGGGAGGTCAGAGATGTACCTGGAGTGTCAGATGTGCACCTGGGAGTGTCAGAGGTGTACCTGGAAGCAAGGAGAAGGCAACTGAGTGTCGGAGGTGCACCTGGAGTGTCGGAGGTAACTGGAGTGTCAGTGGTGCACCTGGGAGTGCTGGGAGGTGTACCTGGAGTATCGGAGGTGTACTTGGGAGGAGCGGAGGTACCTGGAGGTCAGAGGTGCAACAGGAGTGTCAGAAGTGAACCAGGGAGTATCAGAGGTGACCTGGGAGGCTGGGAGGTGTACCTGGGAATGTCAGAGGTGTACCAGGGAGTGTCAGAAGTGAACCAGGGTGTATCAGAGGTGAACTGGGAGTGTCTGAGGTGTACCTGTGAGTATCGGAGGTGTACCTGGGAGTATCGGAGGTGTACCTGGGAGCGTCAGAGGTGTACCTAGGAGTTTCAGAGGTGTACCAGGAGGGTCAGAGCACCTGGAGAGGTCAGAGGTACCTGGGAGTGCCAGAGGAGTACCTGGGAGGTCAGAGGAGGCCTGGGAGTTTCAGGTGTACCTGGGAGTGTCAGAGGTGTACCTGAATGTCAGAGGTACCTGGGAGGTCAGAGGCACCTGGAATGGAGAAGTGTACTGGGAGTGTCGGAGGTGTACCTGGGAGTGTCGGAGGTGTAACTGAGTGTCAGAGGTGTACCTGGGAGGCCGAGAGGTGTACCCAGGAGTGTCAGAGGCATACCTGGGAGTGTCAGGAGGTGTACCTGGGAGTGTCATGGTGTACCTGGGAGTGTCAGAGGATACCTGGAGAAGCCAGAGGTGTACCAGGAGGCCGAAGTGAGCCAGGAGCATCAGGAGGTGAACTGGGAGTACCTGGTACCTGTGAGACGGAAGTGTACCTGGGAGTATCGGAGGTGGCCTGGAGTGTCAGAGGTGTACCTAGAGGCAAGCAGAGGTGCACTAGGAGTGTCAGGTGAGTACCTGGGAGGTCAGGAGGTACCTGGGAGTGTCAGAGAGTGCCTGGAGTGTCAGAGGAGTACCTGGGAGGACAGGGTGTACCTGGGAGGCCAGAGATGTCACCTGGAGTGTCAGAGGTACCTGGGAGTGTCTGAGATGTACCTGGCAGTGTCAGAGGAGAACCAGGAGGGAGGTGTACTGGGAGTGTCAGAGGTGTACCTAGTGTCAGAGGTGTACCAGGGAGGCCAGAAGGAGCCAGGAGTATCAGAGGAACTGGGAGTGTCTGAGGTGTACCTGTGAGTATCGGAGGTGTACCTGGGAGTATCGGAGGTGCCTGGGAGTGTCGAGGTGTACCTAGGAGGTTGAGGTACCAGGGAGTGTCAGTGGAGGCCTGGGAGTGTCAGAGGTGTACCTGGAGGCCAGAGGAGTACCTGGGAGTGCCAGGAGAGTACCTGGGAGGACAGGGTACATGGGAGGTCTGAGGTGTACCTGGGAGGTCAGAGAGAACCAGGGAGGTCAGGAGGTACCAGGGAGTGTCAGAGGCACGAGGGAGGTCAGGAGAGTACCTGGGAGCACAGAGGTGTACCAGGGAGGAGCACCTGGGAGGTCAGAGGCACTCCAGAGGTCAGAGGTGTACCTGGGAGGTCAGGAGGTACCTGGGAGGTGGAGAGGTGTACCTGGGAGTGCCTGGAGGTGTACCTGGGAGTGTCTGAGGCACCTGGGAGGCCAGAGAACCAGGGGAGTGTGGGAGTACCTGGAGTGCTGGGAGGTGTGCCTAGGAGTTTCAGAGGAGAACCCGGGAGGTCAGAGGTGTACCAGGGAGTGTCAGAGGAGCACCTGGGAGGCCAGAGGGCCTGGGAGGCCAGGAGGTGTACCTGGGAGGCCAGAGGAGTACCTGGGAGGTCAGGAGAGCACCTGGGAGGACAGGGTGTACCTGGGATGTCTGAGGTACCTGGGAGGCCAGAGTAGAACCAGGAGGTCAGAGGTGTACCAGGGAGTGTCAGGAGGTACCAGGAGTTTCAGAGAGAACCTGGGAGTGTCAGAGGTACCAGGGAGTGTCTGAGGTGTACCTGGGAGTATCGGAGGCACTTGGGAGTGTCGGAGGTGTACCTGGGAGGTCAGAGGTACCAGGAGGAGAAGTGAACTAGGGAGTATCAGAGGTGACCTGGGAGGTCAGGAGGTGTACCTAAGAGTGTCAGAGGAGTACCTGGGAGAGCTGGGAGGAGTACCTGGGAGGTCAGAGGAGTACCTGGGAGTGTCAGAGGAGGCTCTGGGAGGTTGCATGGGAGTGCTGGGGAGGTGTACCTGGGAGTGTCAGAGGTGTACCTGGGAGGAGAGGTGACCAGGGGTTTGAGGTGTACCTGGGAGTATCGGAGGTGTACCTGGGAGTAACGAGGCACGGGAGTGCCTGAGGTGTACCTGGGAGTATCGGAGGCACCTGGGAGTGTCGGAGGTATACCTGGGAGGTCAGAGGTTATGGAATGCCAGAGTACCAGGAGGCACAGAGGTGCACCAGGAGTGTCAGGAGGCACCTGGGAGGTCAGAGGTGTACCTGGGAGTGCCAGAGGTGCACCTGAAGTGTGAGAAGTGTACCTGGGAAGTGTTGGAGGTATCTGGAGTGTCGGAGGTAACTGGGAGCACTGGGGAGGTACCTGGGAGTGTCAGCAGTGTACCTGGGAGTGTCTGAGGTACCAGGAGTGTCAGGAGGTGTACCTGGGAGGCCGGGGGTGTACCAGGATTGTCGGGAGGTGTACCTGGGAGTGTCAGAGGTGTACCTGGGAGTGTCAGAGGTGTACCTGGGAGCAACAGAGGTGTACCTGGGAGGTCAGAGGAGTACCTGGGAGGACAGGTGTACCTGGGAGGCTGGGGAGATGCACTGGGAGTGTCAGAGGTGACCTGGAGTGTCTGAGATGCACTTGGCAGTGTCAGAGGAGAACCAGAGGTATCAGGTGTACTGGAGTGTCAGAGGTGTACCTGGAGTGTCAGAGGTACAGGAGGCCGAAGTGAGCCAGGAGTATCAGAGGTGAACTGGGAGGTCTGAGGTGTACCTGTGAGTATCGAGGTACCTGGGAGTACGGGAGGTACCTGGGAGCAGCTGGGGAGGTACCTAGGAGTGTCAGAGGTGTACCAGGGAGGCCAGGAGTACCTGGGAGGCTGAGGTGTACCTGGGAGGCCAGAGGAGTACCTGGGAGTGTCAGAGAGTACCTGGGAGGACAGGTGGGCCTGGGAGGAGAGGGGTGCCTGGAGGTTCTGAGGTGTACCTGGGAGGCTGGAGAGAACCTGGGAGTGTCAGAGGTGTACCTGGGAGTGTCAGAGGTAATGAGGGAGGCCAGAGGAGCACTTGGAGGCCAGAGGTACCAGGGAGGCCAGGAGGAGCCTGGGAGTGCTCAGGAGGTGTACTGAGGTCAGAGGTGTACCTGGGAGTGCCAGAGGTGCACCTGGGAGTGTGAGAGGTGTACCTGGGAGTGCCTGGGAGGTGTACCTGGGAGGTCTGAGGTGTACCTGGGAGGTCAGAGAACCAGGGAGTGTCAGAGGTGCACCTGGGAGGTCAGAGGTGTACCAGGGGAGTTTCAGAGGAGAACCTGGGAGGTCAGAGGTGGTACCAGGAGGTCAGAGGAGCACCTGGGAGGCCAGAGGTGTACCTGGGAGTGTCAGGTACCTGGGAGGTCAGGAGGAGTACCTGGAGTGCTCGGGGGAGGTACCTGGGAGTGACAGGTGTACCTGGAGTGCCTGAGGTACCTGGGAGCACAGAGAGAACCAGGAGTGCCAGATGTACCAGGGAGGCCAGAGGTGTACCAGGAGTTTAGAGGAGAACTGGGAGTGCCTGGGAGGTGTACCTGGGAGGCCGAGGTGTACCTGGGAGACGGAGGTGTACTTGGAGGCCGGAGGTGTACCTGGGAGGTCAGGAGGTGTACCAGGAGGTGGAGAAGTAGAACCTGGGAGTGTCAGAGGTGACCTGGGAGGTGTCAGAGGTACTAAGAGCGGAGGAGTACCTGGGAGAGTCAGAGAGGAGCACCTGGGAGCACAGAGGTGTACCTGGGAGTGTCAGAGGAGCACCTGGGAGGTCAGAGGAGTACCTGGGAGGCCAGGGGTGTACCTGGGGAGTGTCAGAGGTGTACCTGGGAGGCCAGGATGGGCACCTGGGAGGTGAGAGGTGAACTAGGGAGGCCTGAGGTGTACCTGGGAGGCCGGAGGTGTACCTGGGAGTAACGGGAGGTGTACCTGGAGTGTCTGAGGTGTACCTGGGGAGACGGAGGTGTACCTGGGAGTGTCAGAGGTACTGGGAGTGCTGACGAGGTGAGCACGGGAGTGTCAGAGGTACCTGGGAGCAAGCGAGGTGTCAGGGAGGCTGGAGAATGGGGAGTGCTGGAGGTGTACCTGGGAGGCCAGAGGTGTACCTGGGAGGCCAGAGGGTACCTGGGAGGCTTGAGGTGGTACCTGGGAGGACAGAGGTAATGGGAGGTGTAGGAGAACCAGAGGCCAGAGGTGTACCTGGAGTGTCAGGTGTACCTGGGAGTGTCAGAGGAGTACCTGGGGAGTGCCAGAGGTAACAGGAGTCAGAGAATACCTGGGAGGTCAGGGGTACGCAGAGGGCACCTGGGAGCACAGGAGTGGCCTGGGAGGGGAGAGGTGTACCTGGGAGTGCCTGGAGTGTACCTGGGAGTGTCAGAGGTGTACCTGGGAGGTCAGAGGTGTACCTGGGAGTGTAAGAGGTGTACCTGGAATGTCAGAGGTAAAACAGGAGCTGTGGGAGCACAGAGGAAAATGGGGAGTTGGGAGTGGGAGGGGCCAAGGTACTGGAGGCTGGGGAGGTGTACCTGGGAGACGGAGGTGGGAGGCCAGAGGTGCCTGAGAGTGCTGGGAGGCAAATTTGGGAGTCAGAGGCTACCTGGGAGGCGAGGTGTACCTGGGAGGTCAGAGGTGTAACCTGGAGCAGAGGTACCTGGGAGTGTCGGAGGCACTTGGGAGCACAGAGGTGTACCAGGAGTGTCAGGAGGAGTACCTGGGAGGTCAGGAGGTGTACCAGGAGGCCAGAGAGCACTGGGAGTGTCAGAGGTGTACCTGGGAGGCTGGGGAGGAGTACCTGGGAGTGCTGTGAGGAGTACCTGGGAGTGTCAGAGTAGAACCAGGAGCAGCCAGAGGTACCTGGGAGTGTCAGAGGTGTACCAGGGAGTGCCAGGAGAGTACCTGGGAGTGCTGAGAGGTACCAGGAGGCCAGAGAGTACCTGGGAGTGCTTGGAGGTAAGCCTGGGAGTGTTGGGGAAAATGGGAGTGTTAGGTGTACCTGAGTGTTGGGGCGGTGCACCTGGGAGTAGGTTAAGAGGTATACCTGGGAGTGGGGTTACAGGTGTGCTCTGGGAGTCAGGTACCAGAGAGTGCTGAGGTGAACCAGGAGAGTATCATGGTGAACTGGGAGTGTCTGAGGTAAACTGGAGTGTCAGAGGTGTACCTGGGAGGCTGGGGGAGTACCTGGGAGTGTCTGAGGTGTACCTGGGAGTGTCTGATGTGTACCTGGGGAATGTCTGAGGTACCTGGGAGCCAGAGGAACCAGGGAGGTCAGAGGTGTACCTGGGACACAGAGGTACCTGGGAGTGACAGAGGTGTACCTGGAATGTCAGCAGAACTGGGAGGCAGAGGTGTACCAGGGAATGCTGGAGGTGTACCTGGGAGTGTCAGAGAGAACTGTGAGTGCCTGGAGGTGCACGGGAGTATCAGAGGTGTACCTGGGAGACGGGAGGTGTACCTGTGAGCACGGAGGTGTACTGAGCACGGGAGGTGTACCTGGGAGTGTCAGAGGTGTACCTAGGGAGGTCAGAGGTGTACCAGGAGTGTCAGAGGAGCACCTGGGAGTGTCAGAGGTACTGGGAGGTCAGAGGAGCACTCTGGGAGGTCAGAGGAGCACCTGGGAGGCCAGGGTGTACCTGGGAGTTCAGAGATGCACCTGGAGTGCCGAGGTACCTGGGAGTGCCTGAGGTACCTGGGAGTGTCAGAGGTGTACCTGGGAGGCCAGAGCAGAACTAGGGAGTGTCAGAGGTGTACCAGGAGTGCAGGGCACCAGGGGAGGCCAGAGGAGTACCTGGGAGGCCAGAGGTGTACCAGGGGAGGCCAGAGGAGTACCTGGGAGCCAGAGGTGTACCTGGGAAAGTCAGAGGTGTACTTGGGAGGCTGGGGAGGTACCTGGGAGTGTCAGAGGAGAACGGAAAGGCCAGAGAGCCTGGGAGTGTTTGAGGCACTGGGAGTGTCTGAAAATGGGAGGCCAGAGGAGAAACCAGGGAGAGTCAGAGGTGTACCAGGGAGTGTCAGAGGTGTACTCACGGAGTGTCAGCAGTGTGCCTGGAGTGTTCTGAGGTGTACTAGGGAGCGTCAGAGGTGCACCTGGGAGCACATGGTGTACCTGTGGAAGTCAGAGGTACTGGGAGTGCTGGGAGGTACCTGGGAGGTCAGAGGGTACCAGGGAGTGTCAGAGGTGAACTCAGGAGTATCGAGGTGAACTGGGAGGCCTGGAGGTACACTGGAGGTCAGAGGTGAACCAGGGAGCATCGAGGTGAACTGGGAGTGCCTGAGGTACCTGGGAGGCTGGGAGGTGTACCTGGAGTGTTGAAGGCCTGGGAGTACCTGAGAAGCTGGGAGGCCCAGGTGCACGGGAGGCATGAGGCACTGGCGCCAGAGGGTACTGTGAGTGTAAGAGGTGTACCTGGGAGGACAGGAGGTGTACCTGGGAGTGTCAGAGGTGTACCTGGGAGGCCAGAGTGTACCTGGGAGGTTCATGAGGCACTGGGAGTGTCTGAGGTGTACCTGGGAGTGTTCAAGGTGTACCTGGCAGTGCAGAGGAGACTAAGGAGTATGAAAGGTGTGTACCTGGGAGTATCGGAGGTGTACCTGGGAGGCCAGAGGTGTACCTGGGAGTGCCAGGAGGTGTGCCAGGGAGCAAAGGTGAGTACCTGGGAGGCTGGGAGGTGTACCTGGGAGGCCAGAGGAATACCTGGGAGGTTGGGAGAGTACCTGGAGGCCAGGGGTGTACCTGGGAGCACAGAGGTGTACCTGGGAGTACAGAGGGGTACCTGGGAGTGCTGAGGTGTACCTGGGAGTGTCTGAGGTGTACCTGGGAGGTCAGAGAGAAACCAGGGAGTGTCAGGAGGCAGCTCAGGGAGTGTCAGGGGTGTACCAGGAGCAGCTGGGAGAGTCCTGGGAGTGTCAGAGGTACCAGGGAGTGTCAGAGGAATACTCAGGAGTGCTGGGGTGTACCTGGAGGCCAGAGGTGTACCTGGGAGTGTCAGGAGTGTACCTGGGAGGTGAGAGGCAAAATCTGGGAGTGCCTAACGTGTACCTGGGAGTGTCTGAGGTACCTGGGAGTGTCAGAGGTGTACCAGGAGTCTTAGGTGCACCTGGGAGGCCAGAGGTGTACCAGGGAGTGTCAGGGGAGCCCTGGGAGTGTCTGAGGTGTACTGGGAGGCTGGGAGTGTGCACCAGAGTGTCAGAGAGTACCTGGGAGTGCAGGGGTGTACCTGGGAGCCAGAGGTGTACCTGGGAGGACGGAGGCATGGGAATGTCGGAGGTGTACCTGGGAGAGCGGATGTGTACTGGGAGGTCAGAGGTGTCCTGGGAGTATCAGAGGTATCTGGGAGTGCTGAGGTGTACCTGGGAGTGTCAGGGGTGTACCTGGGAGTGCCGGAGGTAACTGGGAGTGTCAGAGGTACTGTGAGTAGAGGAGCACGGGAGTGTCGAGGTGTACCTGGGAGGTCAGAAGTGTACCTGGGAGTGTCTGAGGTGTTCTGGGAGTGTCAGTGGTACCTGAGGCTCAGGGGTGTACCTGGAGTGTCAGGGTGTACTGGGAGTGTCAGAGGTGTACCTGGGAGTAAGCTGGGAGGTGTACCTGGGGAGGCCGAGGTGTACCTGGGAGCCAGAGGAACACCTGGGAGGCCAGGGGTGTGTCACCTGGGAGCAGCAAGGTGTACTGGGAGGTCAGGTGTACCTGGGAGTGCCGGAGGTGTAACTGGGAATGTCAGAGGTATCCTGGAGTGTGGGGAGGTACCTGGGAAAGCCGGGGAGGTGAACCAGGAGTATCAGAGGAATTGGGAGGCCTGAGGTGTACCAGGAGGCCAGAGGTGTAACCTGGGAGTATCAGAGGTGAACTGGGTGTCTGAGGTGTACCTGGGAGTGCCAGGAGTGCACTGGGAGGTCAGAAGTGTACCTGGGAGTGCCTGAGGTAAGCTTTGGGAGTGTCTGAGGTGTACCTGGGAGGTCTGAGGCACCTGGCAGTGTCAGAGGAGAACATGGAGTGTAAGAGGTGTACCTGGGAGTATCGAGGTGTACCTGGAGCAAGTTGGGAGGTGTACCTAGGAGTGTCAGAGGTGTACCAGGGAGGCAGTGAGTACCTGGGAGTGTCAGAGGTGTACCTGGAGTGTCAGAGATGCCTGGGAGGCCAGAGTGAGTACCTGGAGTGCCAGGTGTACCTGGGAGTGTCAGGAGGTGTCCTGGGAGTGTCAGAGGTACCTGGGAGTACCTGAGGTGTACCTGGGAGGTCTGAGGTGTACCTGGGAGTGCCAGAGAGTAACCAGGAGTGTCAGAGGTGTACCTGGGAGGTCAGAGGTGTACTAGGGAGGTCAGAGGAGTACCTGGGAGTGTCGGAGGTGTACCTGGGAGTGTCAGAGGACTACCTGGGAGTGTCAGGGGTGTACCTGGGAGGTCAGAGAGGTGTACCTGGGAGTGCCAGGAGGCACTGGGAGTGTGTGAGAGGTGTACCTGGAGTGCCTGACGTGTGCACCTGGGAGTGTCAGAGGTGTACCTGGGAGTGTCAGAGGAGAACATGGATGTGAGGTGTACCTGGGAGTGTCAGGAGGTGTACCTGGGAGTGTCTGAGGTGTACCTGGGAGTGTCAGAGGTACCAGGGAGTAGCGAGGTGTACCTGGGAGTGTCATGGTGTACCTGGGAGGTCAGAGGTGTACCTGGGAGTGTCGAGGTGTACTTGGAATGTCGGAGGTGTACCTGGGAGCCGGATGTGTACCTGGGAGTGTCAGAGGTGTACCAGGGAGTAGCAGGAGGTACCTGGGAGTGCTGGGGAGGTGAACCAGGGAGCGCTGGGGAGGTGACCTGGGAGTGTCAGAGGTGCACTGGGACTATCGGATGGGTACACTGGGAGTATCAGAGGTGTACCTGGGAGGGCCAGGTGTACCTGGGAGTGTCAGGTGTAACTGGGAGTGTCGGAGGTGTAACTGGGAGTGTCAGAGGCGTACCCATGAGTATCAGAGGTGTACCTGGGAGTGTCAGAGGTGTACCTGGGAGTGTCAGAGGTGTACCTGGGTGCTCAGAGGTGTACCTGGGAGTGTGGAGGTGTTCTTGAGAGTGTCAGGGGTGTACCTGGGAGTCAGAGTGTACCTGGGAGTGTCAGAGGTGTACCTGGGAGTGTCAGAGGTGACCTGGGAGTGTCAGAGGTGTACCTGGGAGCAGTGAGGTGTACCTGGGAGGCCAGAGGTGTACCTGGAGTAGTCAGGAGGAGGCCTGGGAGTGTCAGGAGGTGTTCCTGGAGTGTCAGAGGTGTACCTGGGAGTGTCAGATGACCTGGAGTGCCGGTGTGGTGTACCTGGGAGTGTCAGAGGTGTACCTGGGAGTGTCAGAGGTGTACCTGGGAGTGTCAGAGGTGTACCAGAGAGTGTCAGAGGTGAACAGGAGCATCAGGAGGTGAACTGGCAGTGTCTGGAGGTGTACCTGGGAGTGTCTAGTGGTGTACCTGGGAGTGTCTGGAGGTGTACCTGAGAGTGTCTGAGGTGTACCTGGGAATGTGTCTGGAGGTGTACCTGGGAGTGTCAGAGTAGAACCAGAGAGTGTAAGAGGTGTACCTGGGATTGTCAGGAGGTGTACCTGGGAGGTCAGAGGTGTACCAGGAGTGTCGAGGTGAACCAGGAGTATCAGAGGTGAATGGCGAGTGTCTGAGGTGTACCTGGGGTATCAGAGGTGTCCTGGGGAGTATCGGAGGTGTACCTGGGAGTGTCAGTGTACCTGGGAGTACAGAGGTGTACCAGGGGAGGTAAGTGGAGTACCTGGGAGGTCAGAGGTGTACCTGGGAGTGTCAGAGGAGTCCCTGAGAGTGTCAGAGGAGTACCTGGGAGGTCAGGGGTGTACCTGGGAGGTCAGAGGTACCTGGGGAGGTCAGAGGTGTACCTGAGTGTCTGAGGTGTACCGGTGTCTGAGGTGTACCTGGGAGGTCAGAGGAGAACCAGGAGAGTCAGAGGTGTGCCAGGGAGGCCAGGAGGTGTACCAGGGAGTGTCAGAGGTGTGCCTGGGAGTGACAGAGGTGTACCAGGGAGGTCAGAGGAGAACCAGGAGGTCAGAGGTGTACCTGGGAGTGTGAGAGGTACCTGGGAGTGAGAGGTACCTGGGAGTGTGGGAGAGGTGTACCTGGGAGTGTCAGAGGAGAACCAGGGAGGTAAGAGGTGTACCTGGGAGTGTCAGAGGTGTACCAGGAGTGTCAGAGGTGTACCTGGGAGGTCTGAGGTACCAGGGAGGTCAGAGGAGTTTTGGAGTGTCAGGGTGTACCTGGGAGTGTCAGAGGTGTACCTGGGAGTATCGGAGGTGTAACTGGGAGTGTCAGAGGTACCAGGGAGTGTCAGAGGTGTGCCTGGAGGCTGAGGTGAACTGGAGTGTCAGAGGTGAAACTGGGAGGTCAGAGGTACCTGGGAGTGTCAGAGGTGTACCTGGGAGTGTCAGAGGTGGACCTGGGAGGTCAGAGGTGTACCTGGGAGTGTCAGATGTGCTGGGAGTGTGAAGTGTCTGGGAGGCGGAGGGTGCACCTGGAGTGTCAGGGGTGTGCCAGGAGTGTCTGGAGGTGTACTGAGTGTCAGAGTGGTGTACCTGGGAGTGTCAGGGTGCCTGGGAGTGTCAGGAGGTGTGCTGGGAGTGTCAGAGGTGTACCTAGGGAGGTCAGAGGGTTCCTGGGAGGTTTGAGGTACCTGGGAGTGTCTGGTGTACTGAGTGTCAGAGGTGTACCAGGAGTATCAGAGGTGAACTGGGGTGTCTGAGGTGTGCCTGGGAGGTCAGAGGTGTACCTGGGGTGTGAGGTGTACCTGGGAGTGTGTGAGGTGTTCTGGGGTGTCTGAGGTGTACCTGGGAGTTTCTGAGGCTGGCAGTGTCAGAGGACAAGGAGTGAGAGGTGTACCTGGGAGTGTCAGAGGTGTGCCTGGGAGGTCAGGGAGTGTGCCAGGAGTGTCAGAAGTGTACTAGGGAGTATCAGGAGGTGAACTGGGAGTGTCTGAGGTGTACCTGTGAGTGTCAGAGGTGTACCAGGGAGTATCGGGAGGTGTACCTGGGAGTGTCAGAGGTACCTGGGAGTGTCAGAGGTGTACCAGGGGGGTCAGTGGGTGCCTGGGAGTGTCAGAGGTGTCACCTGGGGAGTGTCAGGAGGTGTACCTGGGAGGTCGTGGAATGTGCCTGGGAGTGTCAGGGTGTACCTGGGAGTGTCAGAGGTGTGCCTGGGAGTTCTCAGGTGTGCCTGGGAGGTCTGAGGTACCTGGAGGTCAGAGGGTCCTGGGAGTGTCTGAGGTGCCTGGGAGTGTCTGGAGGTGTGCCTGGGAGTGTCAGAGAACCAGGGAGTGTCAGGAGGTGTGCCAGGGAGGTCAGGTGTTCCAGGGGAGTGTCAGAGGGTCTGGGAGTGTCAGGAGGTACCAGGGAGTGTCAGAGGAATGCCTGGGAGTGTCAGGGTGTGCCTGGGAGTGTCAGGAGGTGTACCTGGGAGTGTCAGAGTGTGCCTGGGAGTGTCAGAGGTGTACCTGGGAGTGTCTGAGGTGTGCCTGGGAGTGTCTGAGGTGTACCTGGGGAGTGTCAGAGGTGGCACCAGGGAGGTCTGAGGGTGTGCACTGGGAGTGTCAGAGGTGTGCCAGGGAGTGTCAGAGGTGTTCCTGGGAGTGTCTGAGGTGTGCCTGGGAGGTCAGATGTGCACCAGGGAGTGTCAGAGGTGTGCCTGGGAGTGTCAGAGGTGTGCCTGGGGAGTGTCAGAGGTACCTGGGAGTGTCAGAGGTGTTGGGAATGTCGGAGGTGCACTGGGAGTGTCGGATGTACCTGGGAGTGTCAGAGGTGACCTGGGAGTGTCAGAGGTGTATCTGGGAGTGTCAGGGGTGTGCCTGGGAGTGTCAGGGGTAACTGGGAGGTCGGAGGTGTACCTGGGAGTGTCAGAGGTGTGCCTGGGAGTGTCAGAGGAGTAGGGGTGTCAGGAGGTGTGCCTGGGGTGTCAGAGTGTACTGGGGTGTCTGAGGAGGGTGTTCTGGGAGTGTCAGTGGTGTGCCTGGGAGTGTCAGGGTGTGCCTGGGGTGTCAGAGGTGAACTGGGATTGTCTGAGGTGTGCCTGGGGTGTCAGGAGGTGTGCCTGGGGTGTCAGAGGTGGTACCTAGGGTGTCAGAGGGAATGCCTGGGGTGTCAGGGGTGTGCAGAGTCAAGGGTGTGCCTGGGGTGTCAGGGAGGTGTGCCTGGGAGTGTCAGGAGGTGTGTGGCTGAGATGTCAGAGGTGTGCCTGCAGTGTCAGAGGTGTGCCAGGGGTGTCAGAGGTGAACCAGGGGTATCAGAGGTGAGTGGGAGTGTCTGAGGTGTGCGAGGTGTCAGAGGTGAACCAGGAGTATCAGAGGTGGAACTGGGTGTGTCTGGGGTTGTGCCTGGGGTGTCAGAGGTGTGCCTGGGAGTGTCAGAGTGTGCCTGGGAGTGTCTGAGGGTGTTTCTGGGGGTGTCTGAGGTGTGCCTGGGGTGTCTGAGGTATGCCTGGCAGTGTCAGAGGAGGAACAAGGGAGTGTAAGAGGTGTGCCTGGGGTATCGGAGGTGTGCCTGGGGTGTCAGAGGTGTGCCTAGGGTGTCAGAGGTGTGCCAGGGTGTTGGTGGGTGCCGGAGGTGTCAGGAGGTGTGCCTGGGGTGTCAGAGGAATGCCTGGGGTGTCAGAGGGTGCCTGGGGTGTCAGGGGTGTGCCTGGGGTGTCAGAGGTGTGCCTGGGGAGTGTCAGAGGTGTGCCTGGGGTGTCTGAGTGCCTGGGAGTGTCTGAGGTGTGCCTGGGGTGTCAGGTAGAACCAGGGAGTGTCAGGGTGTGCCAGGGGTGTCAGAGGTGTGCCAGGGAGTGTCAGAGGAGTGCCTGGGGTGTCAGGGTGTGCCAGGGGGTGTCAGGAGGACTGCCTGGGGTGTCAGGGGTGTGCCTGGGTGTCAGGAGGTGTGCCTGGGGTGTCAGGGTGTGCCTGGGATTGTGAGGGTGTGCCTGGGGTGCCTGACGTGCTGGAGTGTCTGAGGGGTGTGCCTGGGGTGTCAGAGAGGAGACAAGGGTGTGGGGTGTGCCTGGGGTGTCAGAGGTGTGCCAGGGGAGTGTCTGGGGGTTTACCTGGGGAGTGTGTCAGAGGTGTGCAGGGGAGTGTCAGAGGAGTACCTAGTGTCAGCTGTGTGCCTGGGAGTGTCAGAGGTGTGCCTGGGAGTATCAGGAGGTGTGCTTGGAGAATGTCGGAGGTGTGCCTGGGAGTGTCGGATGTGCCTGGGAGTCATAGAGGTGTGCCAGGGTGTTAGAGTGTGCCTGGGAGTGTCAGAGGTGAACCAGGGTGTCAGAGGGAGAACCTGGGAGTGTCAGAGGTGTGCCTGGGACTATCGGATGTGTACCTGGGAGTATCAAGGAGTGTGTGGGAGTGTCAGGGGTGTACCTGGGAGTGTCAGGAGTGTGGCTGGGGTGTCGGAGGTGTAACTGGGAGTGTCAGAGGTATACCTGCAGTATCAGAGGTGTGCCTGGGGTGTCAGTGGTGTGCCTGTGAGTGTCAGAGGGTGTGCCTGGGAGTGTCAGAGGTGTGCCTGGGAGTGTCAGGAGGTGTTCCTGAGAGTGTCAGAGGTTGTGCCTGGGAGTGTCAAGATGTGCCTGGGAGTGTCAGATGTGTGCCTGGAGTGTCAGAGGTGTGCCTGGGAGTGTCAGAGGTGTGCCTGGGGTGTTAGAGGTGTGCCTGGGGTGTCAGAGGTGTGCCAGGGGTGTCAGAGGAGTGCCTGGGGTGTCAGAGGTGTTCCTGGGGTGTCAGAGGTGTGCCTGGGGTGTCAGAGGTGTGCCTGGGGTGTCAGTGGTGTGCCTGGGGTGTCAGGAGGTGTACCTGGCAGTGTCAGAGGTGTGCCTGGGAGTGTCAGATGTGTGCCAGAGGTGTCAGAGGTGAACCAGGGGAGTATCAGGGTGAACTGGCAGGTGTCTGAGGTGCCTGGGAGTGTCAGAGGGTGCTGGGAGTGTCTGGGGTGTGCCTGGGGTGTCTGAGGTGTGCCTGGGAATGTCTGAGGTGTGCCTGGGGAGTGTCAGAGTAGAACCAGAGGTGTCAGAGGTGTGCCTGGGATTGTCAGAGGTGTGCCTGGGGTGTCAGAGGTGTGCCAGGGAGTGTCAGAGGTGAACAGGGAGTGATGAGGTGAACTGCGAGGTGTCTGGGGTGTGCCTGGAGTATGAGGGTGTGCCTGGGGTGTCGGAGGTGTGCCTGGGGTGTGGGGGTGCCTGGGGTGTCATGGGTGTGCCAGGGGTTTGAAGTGGAGTGCCTGGGGTGTCAGGGTGTGCCTGGGGAGTGTCAGAGGGGTGCCTGGGAGTGTCAGAGGAGTGCCTGGGGAGTGTCAGGGGTGTGCCAGGAGTGTCAGAGGTGTGCCTGGGAGTGTCAGAGGTGTACCTGGGGTCTGAGAGGTGTGCCTGGGTGTGTCTGAGGTGTGCCTGGGAGTGTCAGAGGAGAACCAGGAGGAGTCAGAGGTGTGCCAGGGAGTGTCAGAGTGTGCAGGGGTGTCAGGGTGTGTACCTGGGAGTGACAGAGGTGTACCAGGGGTGTCAGAGGGAGACCAGGGGTGTCAGAGGGTGTACCTGGGGTGTGAGGTGTGCCTGGGGTGTGAGGAGGTGTGCCTGGGGTGTGGAGGTGTGCCTGGGGTGTCAGAGGAGAACCAGGGTAAGAGGTGTGCCTGGGAGTGTCAGAGGTGTGCCAGGAAGTGTCAGAGGTGTGCCTGGGAGTGTCGGAGGTGTACCAGGGGTGTCAGAGGAGTTTTGGGAGTGTCAGCGGTGTGCCGGAGTGTCAGAGGGTGTACCTGGGAGTATCGAGTGTGCCTGGGTGTCAGAGGTGTGCCAGGGAGTGTTAGAGGTGTGCCTGGGAGTGTCAGAGGTGAACCAGGGGGTGTCAGAGGAGAACCTGGGGTGTCAGAGGTGTGCCTGGGGTGTCAGAGGGGTACCTGGGAGGTCAGGGTGGACCTGGGAGGTCAGAGGTGTGCCTGGGGTGTCAGAGATGTGCCTGGGTGTGTCAGAGTGTGCCTGGGGGTGTCAGGAGGTGTGCCTGGGGTGTCTGGGGTGTGCCAGGCGGTGTCTGAGGTGTGCCTGGCAGTGTCAGCGGTGTGCCTGGAGGTGTCAGCGGTGTGCCTGGGAGTGTCAGAGGTGTATCAGGGGGTGTCAGAGGTACAGGGTGTCAGAGGTGTTCTGGGAGTGTCGGAGGTGTACCTGGGAGTGTCTGGGGTGTGCCTGGGGTGTCAGAGGTGAACCAGGGAGTATCAGAGGTGAACTGGGGTGTCTGAGGTGTGCCTGGGAGTGTCAGAGGTGTGCCTGGGAGTGTCAGAGTGTGCCTGGGGGTGTGTGGGGTGTTCCTGGGGTGTCTAGGGGTGTGCCTGGGGTTTCTGAGGTGTACCTGGCAGTGTCAGAGGATAACAAGGGGAGTGTAAGGAGGTGTGCCTGGGGTGTCAGGAGGTGTGCCTGGGGTGTCAGGACGTGTGCCAGGGGTGTCAGAGTGAACCAGGGGTATCAGAGGTGAACTGGGGTGTCAGGTGTACCTGTGGTATCGGAGGTGTACCAGGGAGTATCGGAGGTGTACCTGGGAGTGTCAGAGGTGTGCCTAAGTGTCAGAGGTGTGCAGGGGTGTCGGTGGAGTGCTGCAGGGTGTCAGAGGTGTACCTGGGAGTGTCAGAGAATACCAGTGTCAGTGGAATACCAAGTGTCGGAGGTGTACCTGGGAGTGTCAGAGGTGTGCCTGGGAGTGTCAGAGGTGTGACTGGGGTGTCTGGGTGTGCCTGGGGTGTCTGAGGTGTGCCTGGGAGTGTCAGGAGTGGGAACCAGGGTGTCAGAGGGTACCTGGGGAGTGTCAGGGGTGTGCCTGGGATGTCAGAGGTGTGCCTGGGGTGTCAGTGTGCCTGGGGTGTGATAGGTGTGCCTGGGGTGCCTGACGTGTGCCTGGGGTGTCTGGTGTGCCTGGGGGTGTCAGAGGGGAGAACCAGGGGTGTAAGAGGTGTGCCTGGGAGTGTCAGAGGTGTGCCAGGGAGTGTCAGGAGTGTGCCTGGGAGTGTCAGAGGGTGTACCAGGGAGTGTCAGAGGTACCTGGGAGTGTCAGCGGTGTGCTGGGGTGTCAGAGGTGTACCTGGAGTATCAGGTGTACTTGGGAATGTCGGATGTGTGCCTGGGAGTGTCAGGGTGTACCAGGGGTGTTAGAGGTGTGCCTGGGGTGTCAGGGTGAACAGGAGTGTCAGGAGGAGACAGGGTGTCAGGTGTGCCTGGGACTATCGGAGGTGTGCCTGGGGTATCGGAGTGTGCCTGGGGTGTCGGAGGTGTACCTGGGGTATCAGAGGTGTCTGGGAGTGTGAGGAGGTGTACCTGGGTGTCAGAGGAGAAAGAGGGAGTGTCAGAGGTGTGCCTGGGAGTGTCAGAGGTGTACCAGGGGTGTCAGAGGTGTGCCTGGGAGTGTCAGAGGTGTGCCAGGGAGTGTCAGAGGTGTACCTGGGAGTGTCAGAGGTGCCTGGGGAGTGTCAGAGGTGTGCCTGGGAGTGTCAGAGGTGGGAATGTCAGAGGTGTGCCTGGGAGTGTCGGATGTGTACCTGGGAGTGTCAGGGTGGCTGGGGAGTGGGGTGTGCCTGGGAGTGTCAGAGGTGTACCAGGGGTGTCAGAAGAACCTGGGGTGTCAGGTGTGCCTGGGGTGTGGGAGGTGCCTGGGAGTGTGAGAGGTGTGCCTGGGAGTGTCAGGAGGTGTGCCTGGGGAGTGTCGGGTGTGCCTGAGTGTCAGGGGTGTGCACCTGGGAGTGTCAGAGGTGTACCTGGGGTGTCAGAGGTGTACCGGAAGTGTCAGAGGGTATGCCTGGGAGTGTCAGAGGGTGTACCTGGGAGTGTCAGAGGTGTGCAGGAGTGGTCAGAGGGAGTACCTGGGAGTGTCAGGGTGTTCCTGGGAGTGTCAGAGGTGTACCTGGGTGTCAGGGTGTGCCTGGGGTGTCAGTGGTGTGCCTGGGAGTGTCAGAGGTGTGCCTGGGCGGTGTCAGGGGTGTGCCTGGGAGTTCAGGATGTGTGCAGAGGTGTCAGGGGGTGAGACCAGGGGTATCAGAGGGTGAACTGGCGGTGTCTGGGGGTGTACATAGGTGTCAGGAGTGTGCCTGGGGTGTCTGGGGTGTGCCTGGGAGTGTCTGAGGGTGTGCCTGGGATGTCTGGGGAGGTGTGCCTGGGGTGTCAGGGAAGTAGGGCAAGGTGTAAGAGGTGTACCTGGGATTGTCAGAGGTGTACCTGGGAGTGTCAGAGGTGTGCAGGGGAGTGTCGAGGTGAACCAGGGTATCAGAGGTGAACTGCAGGTGTCTGAGGTGTACCTGGAAGTATGAGGTGTGCCTGGGGTATCGGAGGTGTGCCTGGGGTCAGGGGTGTACCTAGGAGTGTCATGGGTGTGCCAGGGAGTGTAAGTGGAGTGCCTGGGGTGTCAGAGGTGTGCCTGGGAGGTGTCAGAGGAGTGCCTGTGTCAGAGGGTACTGGGGTGTCAGGGGTGTGCCTGGGAGTGTCAGGGGTGTGCCTGGGGTGTCAGAGGTGTGCCTGGGGGTGTCTGAGGTGTGCCTGGGTGTGTCTGAGGTGTGCCTGGGGGTGTCAGAGGGAGAACCAGGGAGAGTCAGAGGTGTGCCAGGAGTGTCAGAGGTGTACCAGGGAGTGTCAGAGGGTGTGCCTGGGAGTGACAGAGGTGTGCCAGGGAGTGTCAGAGGAGAACCAGGGAGTCAGAGGTGTGCCTGGGAGTGTCAGAGGTGTGCCTGGGAGTGTCAGAGGTGTACCTGGGAGTGTCAGAGGTGTACCTGGGGGTGTCAGAGGAGAACCAGGGAGTGTAGAGGTGTGCCTGGGAGTGTCAGGGGTGTACCAGGAAGTGTCAGAGGTGTACCTGGGGTGTCGGAGGTGTACCAGGGGTGTCAGGAGGTTTGGGGTGTCAGAGGTGTGCCTGGGAGTGTCAGAGGGTGTGCCTGGGGTGTCAGAGGTGTGCCAGGGTGTCAGAGGTGTACCTGGGGTGTCAGAGGTGTGCCTGGGGGTGTCAGGAGGTGACCAGGGAGTGTCAGAGGTGACACAGGGTGTCAGAGGGTGTACCTGGGAGTGTCAGAGGTACCTGGGGAGTCAGAGGTGTACCTGGGAGTGTCAGAGGTGTACCTGGGAGTGTCAGAGTGTGCCTGGGTGTGTCAGAAGTGTACCTGGGAGTGTCAGAGGTGTACCTGGGTGTCTGAAGTGTACCAGGGAGTGTCAGAGGGTGTACCTGGGAGTGTCAGAGGTTGCCTAGGAAGTGTCAGAGGTGCACCTGGGAGTGTCAGAGGTGTACCAGGGGTGTCAGAGGAGTACCTGGGGTGTCAGGGTGTGCCTGGGGTGTCAGAGGTGTGCCTGGGGGTGTCAGGGGGTGTACCAGGGAGTGTCAGGGTGAACAGGGGTATCAGAGGTGAACTGGGAGTGTCTGAGGTGTGGCAGGGAGTGTCAGAGGTGAACCAGGGGAGTGTCAGGGGTGAACTGGGGTGTCTGGTGTGCCTGGGGGTGTCAGAGGTGTGCCTGGGGGTGTCAGAGGTGTGCCTGGGGCCTCTGGTGTTCTGGGGAGTGTCTGAGGTGTGCCTGGGGAGTGTCAGAGGTGTGCCTGGGAGGAGTATCGGAGGTGTACTTGGGAATGTCGGATGTGTGCCTGGTGGTGTCGGATGTGTGCCTGGGAGTGTCAGAGGTGTGCAGGGATGTTAGAGGTGTACCTGGGAGTGTCAGAGGTGAACAGGGGTGTCAGGAGGAGAACCTGGGGTGTCAAGGTGTGCTTGGGACTATCGGAGGTGTGCCTGGGGTATCAGGAGGTGTACCTGAGTGTCGGAGGTGTACCTGGGGTGTATCAGAGGTGTATCTGGGAGTGTCAGGGTGCCTGGGAGTGTCAGAGGTGTAACTGGGAGTGTCGGAGGTGTAACTGGGAGTGTCAGAGGTATACCTGCGAGTGAAGGTGTACCTGGGAGTGTCAGTGGTGTGCCTGTAAGGTGTCAGAGGTGTGCCTGGGGAGTGTCAGAGGTGTGCCTGGGAGTGTCAGAGTGTTCTGAGAGTGTCAGAGGTGTACCTGGGAGTGTCAGAGATGTACCTGGAGTGTCAGATGTGTGCCTGGGGAGTGTCAGGGGTGTGCCTGGGAGTGTCAGAGGTGTACCTGGGGTGTCAGAGGTGTGCCAGGGAGTGTCAGTGGTGCAAGTGTCGGAGGTGTGCAGGTGGTGTCAGTGGGTGCAGAGTGTGTGTCACAGGTGTGCCAGGGGTGTCGGAGGTGCCTGGAGGTGTCAGAGGTGTGCCTGGGTGTCAGTGAACAGAGTGTGTCAGAGGGAGTGCCTGGGGTGTCAGAGTAGAGACCAGGGGAATGTCAGGGGTGTGCCAGGGGGTATCAGAGGTGTGCCAGGGGAGTGTCAGGTACCTGGGAGTGTCAGTGTTCCTGGGGTGTCAGGGTGTACTTGGGAGTGTCAGAGGTGTACCTGGGAGTCCAGCGGTGTACCTGGGCAGGTGTGCTTGGGGAGTGTCAGGTGTGCAGGTGTCAGAGGTGTGCCAGAGTGTTAGAGGTGTGCAAGTGTCAGAGGTGAACCAGGGAGTGTCAGAGGAGAACCTGGAGGTGTCAGAGGTGTGCCTGGGAGTGTCAGAGGTGTGCCTGGGAGTGTCAGAGGTGTGCCAGGGAGTGTCAGTGGAGTACCTTGGATTGTCAGAGGTGTACCAGGGAGTGTCAGAGAAGTGTCTGGGAGTCAGAGGTGTACCAGGGAGTGTCAGAGGAGTGCCTGGGAGTGTCAGAGGTGTACCTGGGAGTGTCAGAGGTACCTGGGAGTGTCAGGAGTACCTGGGATTGTCAAGTGGGGCTCCAGGGGAGTGTCAGAGGTGTGCCAGGGGGTGTCAGAGGTGTACCAGGGGTGTCAGAGGTACCTGGGATTGTCAGAGGTGCCAGGGGAGTGTCAGAGGTGCAAGTGTCAGCTGTGGCACCTGTGAGTGTCAGAGGTGTACCTGGGAGTGTGTCAGAGGGTGTGCGTGGGAGTGTCAGAGGTGTAACAGGGAGTGTCAGAGGTGAACCAGGGGAGTATCAGAGGTGAACTGGGAGTATCTGAGGTGTACAGGGAGTGTCAGAGGTGAACCAGGGAGTATCAGAGGTGAACTGGGAGTGTCTGAGGTGTACCAGGAGTGTGTCAGAGGTGTGCCTGGGGTGTCAGAAGTGTGCCTGGGGTGTCTGAGGTGTTCCTGAGTGTCTGAGGTGTGCCTGGAGTGTCTAAGGTATACCTGGCAGTGTCAGAGGAGAACAAGGGAGTGTAAGAGGTGTAACTGGGAGTCAGGTACCTGGGAGTGTCGACATGTACCAGGGAGTGTCAGAAGTGAACCAGGGAGTATCAGAGGTGAACTGGAGTGTCTGAGGTGTACCTGTGAGTATCGGAGGAGGTGTACCAGGGAGTATCGGAGGTGTACCTGGAGTGTCAGAGGTGTACCTAGGAGTGTCAGAGGTGTACCAGGAGTGTCAGGAGTACTGGGAGTGTCAGAGGTGTACCTGGGAGGTCAGAGGTACCTGGGAGTGTCAGAGGTGTAGCTGGGTGTCTGAGGTGTACCTGGAGTGTCTAGAGGTACCTGGGAGTGTCAGAGGAGTACCTGGGAGGCCGCTTGTACCTGGAGTGTCAGAGGTGTACCTGGGAGTATCGAGGTGGGAGTGTCAGAGGTGTACCAGGGAGTGTCAGAGGTGTACCTGGGAGTGTCAGAGGTGAACCAGGAGGTCAGAGAGAACCTGGGAGTGTCAGAGGTGTACCTGGAGTGTCAGAGGTACCTGAGTGTCAGAGGTACCAGAGTGTCAGTGAGTACCTGGGATTGTCTGAGGTACCAGGGAGTGTCAGAGAAGTACCTGGGAGTGTCAGAGGTGTACCAGGGAGTGTCAGAGGAGTACCTGGGAGGTCAGAGGTGTACCTGGGAGTGTCAGAGGAGTACCTGGGAGTGTCAGAGGAGTGACCTGAGGTCAGAGTAGAACCAGGAGTGTCAGAGGTGTACCAGGAGTGTCAGGAGGTGTACCAGGGAGTGTCAGAGGAGTACCTGGATTGTCAGAGAGGTACCAGGGAGTGTCAGAGGAGTACCTGGAGTGTCAGCGGTGTCGTGAGTGTCAGAGGTACCTGGGAGTGTCAGATGTATGTGGGAGTGTCAGAGGTGTAACAGGAGTGTCAGAGGTGAACCAGCGAGTATCAGAGGTGAACTGGGAGTATCGGAGGTACAGGGGGTCGAGGTGAACCAGGAGTATCAGAGGTGAACTGGAGTGTCTGAGGTGTGGAGTGTACCTGGGAGTGTCATGTACCCGGAGTGTCTGAGGTGTTCCTGGGAGTGTCTGAGGTACCGAGTGTCTAAGGTATACCTGGCAGTGTCAGAGGAGAATCAAGGAGTGTAAGAGGTGTAACTGGGAGTGCTCGAGAAAACTTGGAGCGTCGTGACGCAGAGGTCAGAAGTGAACCAGGGAGATCAGAGGTGAACTGGGAGTGTCTGAGGTGTACCTGGGAGTATCGGAGGTGTACCAGAGTATCGGAGGTACCTGAGTGTCAGAGGTGTACCTGGGAGGACAGAGGTGTACCAGGGAGGTCAGTGGAGTACCTGGGAGTCGAGGTGTACCTGGAGTGTCAGAGGAATACCTGAGACTGTAAGTACCTGGAGTGTCAGGGTACCTGGGAGTGTCAGAGGTGTACCTGGAGGTCAGAGGTAGCTGGGAGTGTCTGAGGTACCTGGGAGGTCTGAGGTGTATTGGGAGTGTCAGAGTAGAAACAGGAGGTCAGAGGTGTACCAGGGAGTGTCAGGGTGCACCAGAGTCAGAGGTACCTGGGATGATAGAGGTAACAGGAGGTCAGAGGAGAACCTGGAGTGTCAGAGGTGACCGGGAGTGTGAGAGGTATCTGGAGTGTGGAGGTGTATCTGAGTGTGAGAGGTGACCTGGGAGTCAGAGGAGAACCAGGAGTGTAAGAGGTACCTGGGAGGTCAGAGGTGTACCAGGAAGGTCAGAGGTGTACCTACGAGTGTCAGAGGCGTACCAGGGAGTGTCAGAGAGGCACCTGGGAGTGTCAGCAGGTACCTGGGAGTGGCAGAGGTGTACCTGGGAGTATCGGAGGTGTACTTGGGAGTGTCAGAGGTGTACCAGGGAGTGTTAGAGGTGTACCTGGGAGGTCAGAGGTGAATCAGGGAGGTCAGAGGAGAACCTGGGATGTCAGAGGTGTACCTGGGAGTGTCAGAGGTGTACCTGGGAGGTCGAGGTGTACCAGGGAGGCCAGGAGTACCCTATGTCAGAGGTGTACCAGGGAGTGTCAGAGGAGTACCTGAGAGTGTCAGAGGAGTACCTGAGGTCAGGAGTGTCGGAGTGTCAGAGGCCTGGAGTGTAAGAGGTGAACCTTGAGTTTCTGAGGTGTACCTGGTGTCTGAGGTGTACCTGGGAGTTTCAGAGGAGAAACCAGGAGAGTCAGAGGTGTACCAGGGAGTGCTGGGGAGGTACCAGGGAGTCTCAGAGGTGTACCTGGGAGTGACAGAGGTGTACCAGGGAGTGTCAGAGGAAGACCTGTGAGTGTCAGAGGTGTACCTGGGAGTGTCAGAGGAGTACCTGAGAGTGTCAGAGGAGTACCTGGGAGTGTCAGGGGTGTACCTGGGAGTGTCAGAGGTGTACCTGGGGGTGGGGAGGAGTACCTGGAGTGTCAGTTGTACCTGGGAGTGTCAGAGGTGTACCTGGGAGGTCGGAGGTTTGGAGTGTCAAGGTGTACCAAGGAGTGTTAGGAGGTGCACCGGGAGGTGAACCAGGAGTGTCAGAGGAGAACCTGAGGGTCGAGGTGTACCTGGGAGTGTCAGGTGTACCTGGGAGTGTCAGAGGTACCAGGGAGGCTGGGAGTACCTGGATTGTCTGAGGTGTACCAGGGAGGGTCAGAGAAGTACCTGGGGTCAGAGGTGTACCAGGGAGTGTCAGAGGAGCACTGGGAGTCAGAGGTGTACCTGGGAGTGTTAGGGAGGATTACCTGGGAGTGTCAGAGGTGTACCTGGGAGGTCAGAGAGAACCAGGAGTGTCAGAGGTGTACCAGGGAGTGTCAGAGGTGTACCAGGGTGTGGGTGAGTACCTGGGATTGTCAGAGAGTGTACAGGGATGGTCAGAGGATACCTGGAGGTCAGCAGTGTACCAGGAGGTGTACCTGAGTGCCGAGATGTACGTGGAGTGCCGAGGTAACAGAGTGTCAGGTGAACCAGGGAGTATCAGAGGTGAACTGGGAGTGTCTGAGGTGTAGCAGGAGGTGGGGAGGTGACCAGGAGTATCAGAGGTGAACTGGGAGTGTCGAGGTGTACCTGGAGTGTCAGAGGTGTTGGGAGTGTCAGAAGTGAGAACTGGGAGCTCTGAGGTGTTCGGAGTGTCTGAGGTGTCCCTGGGAGTGTCAGAGGTACCTGGGAGCATCGGAGGTGTACTTGGGAATGTCGATGTGTACCTGGTAGTGTCGGATGTGTACCTGGGAGTGTCAGAGGTGTACCAAGGAGTGTTAGGAGGTGTACCTGGGAGTGTCAGAGGAACCAGGAGTGTCAGAGGAGAACCTGGGAGGCCAAAAGTGTACTTTGGGACTATCGGAGGTGTACCTGAGCATCGGAGGTGTACCTGGGAGTGTCGGAGGTGTACCTGGGAGTATCAGAGGTGTATCTGGGAGGTCAGGGTGTACCTGGGAGTGTCAGGGGTGTAACTGGGAGGTCGGAGGTGTAACTGGGAGTGTCAGAGGTATACCTGTGAGTATCAGAGGTACCTGGAGTGTCAGTGGTGTACCTGTAAGGTCAGAGGTGACCTGGGAGTGTCAGAGGTACCTGGGAGTGTCGGAGGTGTTCCTGAGAGTGTCAGAGGTGTACCTGGGAGTGTCAGAGATGTACCTGGGAGGTCAGGATGTGTACCTGGAGGGTCAGAGGTGTACTCTGGGAGTGTCAGGAGGTGTACCTAGGGAGGTCAGGAGGTGCACCAGGGAGGTCAGAGGAGTACCTGGGAGGCTCAGAGGTGTACCAGGAGTAGCCAGAGGAGTACCTGGGAGTGTCAGAGGTGTACCTGGGAGGTCAGGAGAAGAACCTGGGAGGCTGGGAGGTGTACCTGGGAGGCCAGAGGAGTACCTGGGAGGTCGGAGGAGTACCTGGGAGGCTCAGAGTAGAACCAGGGAGTGTCAGAGGTGTACCTGGAGCATCAGAGGTGTACCAGGAGGTCAGAGGAGAACCTGGGAGGTCAGGAGGGCCCTGGGAGTGTCAGAGGTGTACTTGGGAGGTCAGGAGGAGTACCTGGGAGGCCATGGTGTACCTGAGTGTCAGAGGTGTACCTGGGAGGTCGGAGGTGTACTTGGGAGGCCAGAGGTGTACCAGGGAGGTTAGGAGGTGTACCTGGGAGTGTCAGAGGAACCAGGGAGGCCAGAGGAGAACCTGAGGTCAGAGGTGTACCTGGAGTGTCAGAGGTGTACCTGGGAGTGTCAGAGGTGTACCTGGGAGGTCAGTGGAGTACCTTGGAGTGTCAGAGGTGTACCAGGGAGTGTCAGGAGAAGTCTGGGAGGTCAGAGGTGTACCAGGGAGGTCAGAGGAGTACCTGGAGTGTCAGAGGTGTACCTGGGAGGCCAGGAGGAGTACCTGGGAGGTCAGAGGAGTACCTGGGAGTGTCAGAGAGAACCAGGAAGTGTCAGAGGTGCCCAGGAGTGTCAGAGGTGTACCTGGGAGTCAGATGTACCTTGGAGTGTCTGGGAGAGGCACCAGGGAGGCAGAGGAGTACCTGGGAGTGTCAGGAGGTGTACCTGGGAGTGTCAGAGGTGTACCTGGGGTGTCAGAGGTGTACCTGGGAGGTCAGAGGTGTGAGGGAGTATCAGAGGAACTGGGAGTGTCTGAGGTGTACCAGGGAGGTCAGGAGGTGAACCAGGGAGTATCAGAGGTGAACTGAGTGTCTGAGGTGTACCAGGAGTGTCAGAGGTGTACCTGGGAGGTCAGAAGTGTACCTGGGAGTGTCTGAGGTGTTCCTGGGAGTGTCTGAGGTACCTGGAGTGTCTGAGGTATGACCTGCAGGTCAGAGGAGAACAAGGGAGTGTAAGAGGTGTAACTGGGAGGTCAGGAGGTGTACCTGGGAGGTCAGAGGTGTACCAGGGAGTGTCAGAAGTGAACCAGGGAGTATCAGAGGTGAACTGGGAGTGTCTGAGGTGTACCTGTGAGTATCGGAGTGTACGGAGGCATCGGAGGTGTACCTGGGAGGGTCAGAGGCAGATGAGAGTGTACCAGGGAGGTCAGTGAGTACCTGGGAGTGTCAGAGGTGTACCTGGGAGTGTCAGAGGAATACCGAGACTGTCAGAGGAGTACCTGGGAGTGTCAGGGGTGTACCTGGGAGGTCAGAGGTACCTGGGAGTGTCAGGAGGTGTAGCTGGGAGTGTCTGAGGTGTACCTGGGAGTGTCTGAGGTACCTGGGAGTGTCAGAGTAGAACCAGGGAGGCCAGAGGTGTACCAGGAGGTCAGAGGTGCACCAGGAGTGTCAGAGGTGTACCTGGGAGTGACAGAGGTGTACCAGGGAGGTCAGGAGGAGAACCTGGGAGTGTCAGAGGGTGTACCTGGGAGTGGAGAGGTGTACCTGGGAGGTGAGAGGTATCTGGGAGTGTGAGAGGTGTACCTGGGAGGTCAGAGGAGAACCAGGGATGAGGTGTACCTGGGAGGCTCAGAGGTGTACCAGGAAGTGTTAGGAGGTGCACTACGAGGCCTGGGAGGTGCACCAGGGAGGTCAGAGGAGTACCTGGGAGGTCAGGGTGTACCTGGGAGTGGCAGAGGTGTACCTGGGAGTATCGGAGGTGTACTTGGGAGGTCAGAGGTGTACCAGGGAGTGTTAGAGGTGTACCTGGGAGGTCAGAGGTGAACCAGGGAGGTCAGAGGAGAACCTGAGTGTCAGAGGTACCTGGGAGTGTCAGAGGTGTACCTGGGAGTGTCAGAGGTGTACCAGGGAGTGTCAGTGGAGTACCTTGGAGTGTCAGAGGTGTACCAGGGAGTGTCAGAGGAGTACCTGGGAGTGTCAGAGGTGTACCAGGGAGTGTCAGAGGAGTACCTGGGAGTGTCAGAGGTGTACCTGGGAGTGTCAGAGGAGTAACTGGGAGTGTCAGAGGAGTACCTGGGAGTGTCAGAGTAGAACCAGGGAGTGTCAGAGGTGTACCAGGGAGTGTCAGAGGTGTACCAGGGAGTGTCAGAGGAGTACCTGGGAGTGTCAGAGAGGTACCAGGGAGGTCAGAGGAGTACCTGGGAGCTGTGTACCTGTGAGGTCAGAGGTGTACCTGGGAGTGTCAGAGGTGCACCTGGGAGTGTCAGAGGTGTAACAGGGAGTGTGTCAGAGGTGAACCAGGAGTATCAGGTGAACTGGGAGTGTCTGAGGTGTAGCAGGAGGTCAGAGGTGAACCAGGGAGTATCAGAGGTGAACTGGGAGTGTCTGAGGTGTACCTGGGAGTGTCAGAGGTGTACCTGGGAGTGTCAGAAGTGTACCTGGGAGCCTCTGAGGTGTTCCTGGGAGTGTCTGAGGTGTACCTGGGAGTGTCAGAGGTGTACCTGGGAGTATCGGAGGTGTACTTGGGAATGTCGGATGTGTACCTGGTAGTGTCGGATGTGTACCTGGGAGTGTCAGAGGTGTACCAAGGAGTGTTAGAGGTGTACCTGGGAGTGTCAGAGGTGAACCAGGGAGGCCGAGGAGAACCTGGGAGTGTCAGAGGTGTACTTGGGACTATCGGAGGTGTACCTGGGAGTATCGGAGGTGTACCTGGGAGTGTCGGAGGTGTACCTGGGAGTCTGAGGTGTATCTGGGAGTGTCAGGGTGTACCTGGGAGGTCAGGGGTGTAACTGGGAGTGTCGGTAACTGGGAGTGTCAGGAGGTATACCTGGGAGCATCAGAGGTGTACCTGGGAGGCCAGTGGTGTACCTGTGTCAGGAGGTGTACCTGGGAGTGTCAGAGGTGTACCTGGGAGGTCGGAGGTGTTCTGAGAGTGTCAGAGGTACCTGGAGTGTCAGAGATGTACCTGGGAGGTCAGATGTGTACCTAGGAGGTCAGAGGTGTACCTGGGATGTCAGAGGTGTACCTAGGGAGGCTGGGAGGTACCAGGAGGTCAGTGGAGTACCTGGGAGTCGAGGTGTACCGGTGGTAGTCAGAGGAGTACCTGGGAGGTCACAGGTGTTCCAGGGAGTGTCAGAGGAGTACCTGGGAGTGTCAGAGGTGTACCTGGGAGTGTCAGTGGAGTACCTGGGAGTGTCAGAGGAGTACCTGGGAGGCCAGAGTAGAACCAGGGAATGTCAGAGGTGTACCAGGGAGTATCAGAGGTGTACCAGGGAGTGTCAGAGGAGTACCTGGGAGTGTCAGAGGTGTTCCTGGGAGTATCAGAGGTGTACTTGGGATTGTCAGAGATGTACCTGGGAGTGTCAGTGGTGTACCTGGGAGTGTCAGAGGTTTACCTGGCAGTGTCAGAGGTGTACCTGGGAGTGTCAGATGTGTACCAGAGAGTGTCAGAGGTGAACCAGGGAGATGTGAACTGGCAGTGTCTGAAGTGTACCCAGTGTCAGAGGTGTACCTGGGAGTGTCTGAGGTGTACCTGGGAGTGTCTGAGGTGTACCTGGGAATGTCTGAGGTGTACCTGGGAGTGTCAGAGTAGAACCAGGGAGTGTAAGAGGTGTACCTGGGATTGTCAGAGGTGTACCTGGGAGTGTCAGAGGTGTACCAGGGAGTGTCAGAGGTGAACCAGGGAGTATTAGAGGTGAACTGCGAGTGTCTGAGGTGTACCTGGGAGTATCAGAGGTGTAACTGAGTGTCAGGGGTGTACCTAGGAGGTCAGAGGTGTACCAGGGAGTGTAAGTGGAGTAACTGGGAGGTCAGGAGGTCTGGGAGGCCGAGGAGTACCTGAGAGTGTCAGAGGAGGACCTGGGAGTGTCAGGGGTGTACCTGGGAGTGTCAGAGGTGTACCTGGGAGGTCAGAGGAGTACCTGGGAGGCCAGCGGTGTACCTGGGAGTGTCAGGAGGTGTACCTGGGAGTATCGGGAGGTGTACTTGGGAGTGTCAGAGGTGTACAGGGAGTAGGAGGTGTACCAGGAGGGGCCAGGAGGTGAACCAGGGAGTGTCAGAGGAGAACCTGGGAGTGTCAGGAGGTGTACCTGGGAGGCTGGGAGGTACCTGGGAGTGTCAGAGGTACCAGGGAGGTCAGTGGAGTACCTTGGATTGTCAGAGGTGTACCAGGGAGGTCAGAGAAGTACCTGGGAGTGTCAGAGGTACCAGGAGGTCAGAGGAGTACCTGGGAATGTCAGGAGGCCTGGGAGTGTCAGAGGAGTACCTGGGAGTGTCAGAGGAGTACCTGGGAGGTCAGAGTAGAACCAGGGAGGTCAGAGGTGTACCAGGGAGGTCAGAGGTGTACCAGGGAGGTCAGGAGGAGCACCTGGATTGTCAGAGAGGTACCAGGGAGTGTCAGAGGAGTACCTGGGAGTGTCAGGTGTACCTGTGAGAGGGTCAGAGGTGTACCTGGGAGTGTCAGAGGTGTACGTGGGAGGTCAGGAGGTGTAACAGGGAGGTCAGAGGTGAACCAGGAGTATCAGGAGGTGAACTGGGAGTATCTGGAGGTGTACCAGGGAGTGTCAGAGGTGAACCAGGAGTATCAGAGGTGAACTGGGGGTGTCTGAGGTGTACCTAGGGAGTGTCAGAGGTGTACCTGGGAGGTCAGAAGTGTACCTGGGAGTGTCTGAGGTGTTCCTGGGAGTGTCTGAGGTGTACCGGGAGTGCTCAAGGTATACCTTGCAGTGTCAGAGGAGAACAAGGGAGTGTAAGAGGTGTAACTGGGAGGTCAGAGGTGTGACCTGGGAGGGTCAGACGTGTACCAGTGAGTGTCAGAAGTGAACCAGGAGTATCAGAGGTGAACTGGGAGTGTCTGAGGTGTACCTCAGGAGTATCGGAGGTGTACCAGGGAGCATCGGAGGTGTACCTGGGAGGTCAGAGGTACCTAGGAGTGTCAGGAGGTACCAGGGAGTGTCAGTGGAGTACCTGGGAGGTCAGAGGTGTACCTGGGAGTGTCAGAGGAATACCTGAGACTGTCAGAGGAGTACCTGGGAGGCCAAGGGTGTACCTGGGAGTGTCAGAGGTGTACCTGAGACAGAGGTGTAGCTGGGAGGTCTGAGGTACCTGGGAATGTCTGAGGTGTACCTGGGAGTGTCAGAGTAGAACCAGGGAGTGTCGAGGTGTACCAGGGAGGTCAGGAGGTGTACCAGGGAGGTCAGAGGAGTACCTGGGAGGGTCAGAGGTGTACTAGGGAGTGTCAGAGGAGTACCTGGGAGTGTCAGGAGGTGTACCTGGGAGTGTCAGAGGTGTACCTGGGAGTGTCAGAGGTACCTGGGAGTGTGATAGGTGTACCTGGGAGGCCTGACGTACCTGGGAGTGTCTGGAGGTGTACCTGGGAGGTCTGGAGGAGAACCAGGAGTGTCAGAGGTACCTGGGAGTGCCAGAGGTGTACCAGGGAGGTCAGAGGTGTACCTGGAGTGTCAGAGGTGTACCAGGGAGTGTCAGGAGGAGTACATGGATTGTCATGTACCTGGGAGTGTCAGGAGGTGTACCTGGGACTATCGGAGGTGTACCTGGGATCGGAGGTGTACCTGGGAGGCTCAGGAGGAATACCTGCGAGTATCAGAGGTGTACCTGGGAGTATCAGAGGTGTACCAGGAGTAACGGAGGTGTACCTGTGAGTATCGGAGGCATACTGGGAGTATCGGAGGTGTACCTGGGAGGTCAGAGGTGTACCTGAGAGTGTCAGAGGTGTACCAGGGAGGTCAGTGGAGTACCTGGGAGGTCAGGAGGTGTACCAGGGAGTGTCAGAGGAGTACCTGGGAGGCTCAGAGGTGCACCTGGGAGGTCAGAGGAGTACCTGAGTCAGAGAGTACCTGGGAGGTCAGGAGTAGAACCAGGGAGGTCAGAGGTGTACCAGGGAGGCTCAGAGGTGTACCAGGGAGTGTCAGAGGAGTACCTGGGATTGTCAGAGGTCCAGGGAGTGTCAGAGGAGTACCTGGGAGGCCAGGGTGTGTACCTGTGGGAGTGTCAGAGGTGTACCTGGGAGTGTCAGAGGTGTAATGTGGAGGTCAGAGGTGTAACAGGGAGTGTCAGAGGTGAACCAGGGAGTATCAGAGGTGAACTGGGAGTGTCTGAGGTGTACCTGGGAGTGTCAGAGGTGAACCAGGGAGTATCAGAGGTGAACTGGGAGTGTCTGAGGTGTACCTGGGAGTGTCAGAGGTGTACCTGGGAGTGTCAGAAGTGTACCTGGGAGTGTCTGAGGTGTTCCTGGGAGTGTCTGAGGTGTACCGAGTGTCTAGATACCTGGCAGTGTCAGAGGAGAACAAGGAGTGTGAAGAGGTGTAACTGGGAGTGTCAGAGGTGTACCTGGGAGCATGTACCAGGGAGTGTCAGAAGTGAACTAGGAGACAGAGGTGAACTTGGGAGTGTCAGAGGAACCACGGAGTATGGAAGCCCTGGGAGTGTCAGGAGGTGTACCTAGGAGGTCAGGGAGGTACCTGGGAGGTCAGTGGAGTACCTGGGAGTGTCAGGAGGTGTACCTGGAGTGTCAGAGGAATGCCTGAGACCAGAGGAGTACCTGGGAGTGTCAGGGGTGTACCTGGGAGGTCAGAGGTGTACCTGGGAGGTCAGGAGGTGTACCTGGGAGGCTCAGAGGTACCTGGGAGTGTGATAGGTGTACCTGGAGTGCCTGACGTGTACCTGGGAGTGTCTGAGGTGTCTGGGAGTGTCGGAGGGGAACCAGGAGGTAAGAGGTGTACCTGGGAGGCCAGAGGTGTACCAGGGAGGTCAGGAGGTGTACCTGGGAGGTCAGGAGGTGTACCAGGGAGTGTCGAGGAGTACTGGATTGTCAGCGGTGTACCTGGGAGTGTCAGAGGTGTACCTGGGACTATCGGAGGTGTACCTGAGTATCGGAGGTGTACCTGGGAGTGTCAGAGGCTACCTGGGAGTATCAGAGGTGTACCTGGAGTATCAGAGGTGTGCCCGGGAGTATCGGAGGTGTACATTGTGAGCATCGGAGGTGTACCTGGGAGTATCGGAGGTGCACTGGGAGGCCTCAGGAGGTGTACCTAGGAGTGTCAGAGGTGTACCAGGGAGGTCAGTGGAGTACCTGGGAGGTCAGAGGAGTACCTGGGAGGCCGAGGAGTACCTGGGAGTGTCAGAGGAGTACCTGGGAGGTCAGGGGTGTACCTGGGAGGTCAGGAGATGTACCTGGGAGTGTCAGAGGTGTTCCTGGGAGTGTCTGAGGTGTCCTGGGAGGCCTGAGGTGTACCTGGGAGGCCAGAGAGAAACCAGGGAGTGTCAGAGGTGTACCAGGGAGTGTTAGGAGGTGTACCAGGGTGTGTCAGGAGGAGGGACCTGAGGTCAGAGGTGTACCAGGGAGGTCAGAGGAGTACCTGGGAGTGTCAGAGGTGTACCTGGGAAAGCCAGAGGTGTACCTGGGAGTGTCAGAGGTGTACCTGGGAGTTTGAGGTGTACCTGGGAATGCCTGAGGTGTACCTGGGAGGTCTGAGGTGTACCTGGGAGTGTCAGAGAACCAGGGAGTGTAAGAGGACCTGGGAGTGTCAGAGGTGTACCAGGGAGTGTCAGAGGTACCTGGGAGGTCAGAGGTGTACCAGGAGTGTCAGAGGTGTACCAGGGTGTATCAGAGGTGAACTGGGAGTGCCTGAGGTGTACCAGGGAGGTAGGAGGTGAACCAGGGAGCATCAGAGGTGAACTGGGAGTGCCTGAGTGTACCTGTGGAGTATCGGAGGTGTACCTGTGAGTATCGGAGGTGTACCTGGGAGTGTCTGAGGTGTACCTGGGAGTGTCAGAGGTGTACCTAGGAGGTCAGAGGTGTACCAGTGGAGTCAGTGGAGCACCTGGGAGTGTCAGAGGTGTACCTGGGAGTGATAAAGAATACCTGGGATTGTTGGGAGGAGCACCTGGGAGTGTCAGGGTACCTGGGAGGTCAGAGGTGCACTGGGAGTGTCAGAGGTGTACCTGGGAGTGTCTGAGGTGTACCTGGGAGTGTCTGAGGTACCTGGGAGGTCAGAGAGAACCAGGGAGGTCAGAGGTGTACCAGGGAGTATCAGAGGTGTACCAGGGAGTGTCAGAGGAGCACCTGGGAGTGTCAGAGGTGTTCCTAGGAGTGGCCAGAGGTGTACTGGGATTGTGAGGTGTACCTGGGGTCAGTGGTGTACCTGGGAGTGTCAGAGGTTTACCTGGCAGTGTCAGAGGTACCTGGAGTGTCAGGATGTGTACCTGGCAGTGTCAGAGGAGTACCTGGGAGGTCAGAGGTGTTCCTGGGAGGTCAGAGGAGTACCTGGGAGTGCTGAGGTGTACCTGGGAGTGTCAGAGGTGTACCTGGGAGGCTCAGAGGTACCTGGGAGTGTATAGGTGTACCTGGGAGTGCCTGACGTGTACCTGGGAGTGTCTGAGGTGTACCTGGGAGGTCAGAGTCGAACCAGGAGTGTGGGAGTGTACCTGGGAGGCCAGAGGTGTACCTGGGAGTGTCAGAGGTGTACCTGGGAGGTCAGGAGGCACCAGGGAGTGTCAGAGGAGTGCCTGGGAGGTCAGAGGTGTACCTGGAGAGTGTCAGAGGTGTACCTGGGAGTACTGGAGGTGCATTGGGAATGTCGGAGGTGTACCTGGAGGCCGATGTACCTGGGAGGCCAGAGTGTACCTGGGAGGCAGGAGGTGTCACCTGGGAGGCCTGGAGGTGAACCAGGGAGGTCAGAGGAGAACCTGGGAGTGCCTGGGAGGTCTGAGGTGTACCTGGGAGTGTCTGAGGTGTACCTGGGAGGCAGAGGAACTAGGAGGTCAGAGGTGTACTAGGGAGGTATGAGGTGTACCAGGAGTGTCAGAGGAGGACCTGGAGTGACAGAGGTGTACCAGGAGCAGAGGAGTACCTGGGAGTGTCAGAGGTGTTCTGGGAAAGTCAGAGGTGTACCTGGGAGTGTCGTTGGTACCTGGGAGTGTCAGAGGTGTACCTGAACTGGGAGGTACCTGGGAGTGTCTGAGGTGTACCTGGGAGCACAGAGAACCAGAGTGTGAGGTGTACCTGGAGTAGTCAGGAGGTGTACCAGGAGGCTGGGGAGGTGTACCTGGGAGTGTCAGAGGTATACCAGGGAGGTGTGAGGTGTGCCTGGGAGTGTCAGAGGTGTACCAGGGAGTATCAGGAGGTGAACTGGGAGTGTCTGAGGTGTACCTGGAGTGTCAGAGGTGAACCAGGGAGTATCAGAGGTGAACTGGGAGTGTCTGAGGTGTACCTGGAGTATCGGAGGTGTACCATGAGTATCGGAGGTGTACCTGGGAGTGTCTGAGGTGTACCTGGGAGGTCAGGAGGTGTACCTAGAAGTGTCAGAGGTGTACAGGGAGTGTGTGGAGCACCTGGGATGTCAAAGGTGTACCTGGGAGGATAAAGGAATACCTGGGATTGTCAGAGGAGTACCTGGGAGTGTCAGGGGTGTACCTGGGAGCGTCAGAGGTGTACCTGGGAGTGTCAGAGGTGTACCTGGGAGTGTCTGAGGACCTGGGAGTGTCTGAGGTGTACCTGGGAGGCCAGAGTAGAACCAGGGAGTGTCAGAGGTGTACCAGGGAGTGTCAGAGGTGTACCAGGGAGTGCAGAGGAGCCTGGGAGGTCAGAGGTACCAGGGAGTGTCAGGAGGAGTACCTGGGAGGTCAGAGGTGTACCTGGGAGTGTCAGAGGTGTACCTGGGAGTGTCAGAGTGTACCTGGGAGGTGATAGGTGTACCTGGGAGTGCCTGACGTGTACCTGGGAGTGTCTGAGGTACCTGGGAGTGTCAGAGTCGAACCAGGGAGGTAAGAGGTGTACCTGGGAGTGTCAGAGGTGTACCAGGGAGGCTCAGAGGTGTACCTGGGAGTGTTGGGAGGTGTACCAGGGAGGTCAGAGGAGTACCTGGGAGGCAAGCGGTGTACCTGGGAGTGTCAGAGGCCTGGGAGTCCTGGGAGGTGTAATTAGAATGTCGGAGGTATACCTGGGAGGGTCGGATGTGTACCTGGGAGTGTCGGGAGGTACCAGGGAGTGTTAGAGGTGTACCTGGGAGGCCTGAGGTGAACCAGGAGGTCAGAGGAGAACCTGGGAGTGTCAGAGGTACCTGGGACTATCGGAGGTGTACCTGGGAGTATCGGGAGGTGTCAATGGGAGGTCGGAGGTGTACCTGGGAGTTCATCAGAGGTGTATCTGGGAGTGTCAGGGGTGTACCTGGGAGGTCAGGGGTGTAACAGGAGTGTCGGAGGTGTAACTGGGAGTGTCGAGGTATACCTGCAGTATCAGAGGTGTACCTGGGAGTGTCAGTGGTGTACCTGTGAGTGTCAGTGTATCTGGAGTGTCAGAGGTGTACCTAAGTGTCGGAGGTTCCTGGAGAGTGTCAGAGGTACCTGGAGTGCCGAGATGTACCTGGGAGGTCAGATGTGTACCTGGGAGGTCAGGAGGTGTACCTGGGAGTATCAGAGGTGTACCAGGAGTATCGGAGGTGTACCTGTGAGCAGTGGAGGTGTACCTGGGAGTATCGGAGGTGTACCTGGGAGTGTCAGAGGTGTACCTAGGAGGTCAGATGTGTACCAGGAGGTCAGTGAGTACCTGGAAGTGTCAGAGGGGTGTGCCTGGGAGTGTCAGAGGAGTACCTGGGAGTGTCAGAGGAGTACCTGGGAGGTCAGAGATGTACCTGAGTGTCAGAGGTGTACCTGGGAGTTTTGAAGGTGTACCTGGGAGTGTCTGAGGTGTACCTGGGAGGGCAGAGAGAACCAGGAGGTCAGAGGTGTACCAGGAGTGTCAGAGGTGTACAAGGAGGTCAGAGGAGGACCTGGGAGGTCAGAGGTGTCCCAGGGAGGTCAGAGTAGTACCTGGGAGGTCAGAGGTGTACCTGGGAAAGCTGGGAGTACCTGGGAGTGTCAGAGTTGTACCTGGGAGTGTCAGGAGGTGTACCTGGGAGGTGCCTGAGGTGTACCTGGGAGTGTCTGGAGGTGTACCTGGGAGTGTCAGAGAGAACCAGGGAGTGTAAGAGGTTGGGAGTGTCAGAGGTGTACCAGGGGAGGCAGGGAGGTACCTGGGAGGCTGGGGAGGTGTACCAGGGAGGTCAGAGGTGTACCAGGGAGTGTCAGAGGTGTTCCCAGGGAGTATCAGAGGAACTGGGAGTGTTTGAGGTGAGGGAGGTCAGAGGTGAACCAGGGAGTATCAGAGGTGAACTGGGAGTGTCTGAGGTGTACCTGTGAGTATCGAGGTGTACCAGGGAGACGGAGGGGTGTATCTGGGAGCATAGGAGGTGTACCTAGGAGGTCAGAGGTGTACCAGGGAGTGTTAGTGAGCACCTGGAGTGTCAGAGGGTGCACCTGGGGTTGTCAGAGGTACCTGGAGTGTGATAGGTGTACCTGGGAGTGCCTGGACGTGTACCTGGGAGTGTCTGAGGTGTACCTGGGAGGTCAGAGGAACCAGGGAGTATAAGAGGTGTACCTGGGAGGTTGGGGTGTAAGGAAGTGTCAGAGGTGTACCTGGGAGGTCAGAGGGGGAGGCCAGAGGAGTACCTGGGAGTGTGGCGGTGTACCTGGGAGGTCAGAGGTGTACCTGGGAGTATGGAGGTGTACTTGGAATGTCGGAGGCACGGGAGTGTCGGGATGTACTGGGAGTGTCAGAGGTGTACCAGGAGTGTTAGAGGTGTACCTGGGAGGTCAGAGGTGAACCAGGAGTGTCAGAGGAGAACCTGGGAGTGTCAGAGGGCACTGGGACTATCGGAGGTGTACCTGGGAGCATCGGAGTGTACTTGGGAGTGTCGGGACCTGGGAGCATGAGAGGTGTATCTGGGAGGTCAGGGGTGTACCTGGGAGTGTCAGGTGTAACTGGAGCAAGTGGAGGTGTAACTGGGAGTGTCAGAGGTATACCCAAGCATCAGAGGTGCCTGGGAGTGTCAGTGGTGTACCTGTGAGTGTCAGAGGTGCCCAGGTCAGAGGCCTGGGAGGTGGAGGTGCCCTGGGAGTGCTGAGATGTACTGGGAGGTCAGAGATGTACCTGGGAGGTCAGAGATGTGACCTGGGAGTGTCTGAGGTGTACCTGGGAGGCCTGAGGTGTGCCTGGGAGGTCAGAGTAGAACTAGGGAGTGTCAGAGGTGTACCAGGGAGTGTTAGGGGAGAGGTACAGGAGTGTCAGAGGAGGACCTGGGAGTGTCAGAGGTGTACCAGGAGTGTCAGAGGAGTCCTGGGAGTGTCAGAGGTACCTGGGAAAGTCAGAGGAGGTACTGGGAGTGTCAGAGGTGCACCTTGGGAGTGTCAGAGGTGTACCTGGAATGCCTGAGGTACCTGGGAGTGTCTGAGGTGTACCTGGGAGTGTCAGAACCAGGGTGTAAGAGGTGTACCTGGGAGTGTCAGAGGGTACCAGGAGGTCGAGGTGTACCTGGGAGTGTCAGAGGTGTACCAGGAGTGTCAGAGGTGTACCAGGAGTGTCAGGGGGGTACCAGGGAGTATCAGAGGTGAACTGGGAGTGTCTGGAGGTGTACCAGGGAGTGTCAGAGGTGAACCAGGGAGATCAGAGGGGAACTGGGAGTGTCTGAGGTGTGCCTGTGAGTACGGGAGGTGTACCTGTGAGTATCGGAGGTGTACCTGGGAGTGTCTGAGGTGTACCTGGGAGTGTCAGAGGTACCTAGGAGTGTCAGAGGTGTACCAGGAGTGTCAGTGAGTACCTGGGAGTCGTCACAGGTACCTGGGAGTGACAAAGGAATACCTGGGATTGTCAGAGGAGTACCTGGGAGTGTCAGGGTACCTGGGAGTGTCAGGAGGTGTACCTGGGAGTGTCAGAGGTGTACGTGGGAGTGTCTGAGGTGTGACCTGGGAGTGTCTGAGGTACCTGGGAGGTCAGAGTAGAACCAGGAGGTCAGATGTGTACCAGGGAGTGTCAGAGGTGTACCAGGGAGTGTCAGAGGAGTACCTGGGAGGTCAGAGGTGTACCAGGGAGTGTCAGAGGAGTACCTGGGAGGCCAGAGGTGTACCTGGGAGGTCAGAGGTGTACCTGGGAGGTCAGAGTGTACCTGGAGTGTGAGCAGGTACCTGGGAGTGCCTGACGTGTACCTGGGAGTGTCTGAGGTGTACCTGGGAGGTTGAGAGCGAACCAGGGAGTGTAAGAGGTGTACCTGGAGCAACAGGTGTACCAGGGAGGCCAGAGGTACCCAGCACAGAGGTACCAGGAGTGTCAGAGGAGTACCTGGGAGGTCAGCGGTGTACCTGGGAGTGTCGTGAGGTGTACCTGGGAGGTCGGAGGTACTTGGGAATGTCGGAGGTGTACCTGGAGTGTAGGATGGCAACCTGGGAGGTCAGAGGTGTACCAGGGAGTGTTAGAGGTAGCCTGGGAGTGTCAGAGGTGAACCAGGGAGTGTCAGAGAGGAGAACTGGGATGTCAGGATGTACCTGGGACTAGTCGGAGGTGTACCTGGGAGTATCGGAGGTGTACCTGGGAGTGTCGGAGGTGTATCTGGGAGTATCAGAGGTGTACCTGGGAGTGTCAGTGGTGTACCTGTGAGTGTCAGAGGTGTACCTGGAGTGTCAGGAGGTGTACCTGGGAGGCCGGAGGTGTTCCTGAGAGTGTCAGAGGTGTACCTGGGAGGTCAGAGATGTACCTGGGAGTCAGATGTACCTGGGAGTGTTGTGAGGTACCTGGGAGTATCAGAGGTGTACCAGGGAGACGGAGGTGTACCTGTGAGTATCGGGAGGTGTACCTGGGAGTACGGGAGGTGTACCTAGGAGTGTCAGAGGTGTGCACCTAGGAGTGTCAGATGTGTACCAGGGAGTGCCAAGGGTCACGTAACCGGAACGAAGCATGTACTGAT